>NC_053022.1:497354860-497478315 GCF_003073215.2 Triticum urartu | reverse complement strand
ACTCGATAGTTCAGTGTGCCATGCTTTACGGCTTATAATCGGGACTTCAACGATGTTTTGAACATCATGGAGCATATGAGATGTTCTAGGAGTTGAAGTTAATATTTCAAGCAAATGCCCGGATTGAGAGATATGAAGTCTCCAATAAGTTCTACAGCTGCAAGATGGAGGAGAACAGTTCTGTCAGTGAGCATATACTCAAAATGTCTGGGTATAATAATCACTTGATTCAATTGGGAGTTAATCTTCCAGATGATTGCGTCATTGACAGAATTCTCCAATCACTGCCACCAAGCTACAAGAGCTTTGTGATGAACTATAATATGCAAGGGATGAATAAGACTATTCCCGAGCTCTTCGCAATGCTGAAAGCTGCGGAGGTAGAAATCAAGAAGGAGCATCAAGTGTTGATGGTCAACAAGACCACTAGTTTCAAGAAAAAGGGCAAAGGAAAGAAGAAGGGGAACTTCAAAAAGAACATCAAGCAAGTTGCTACTCAAGAGAAGAAACCCAAACCTGGACCTAAGCCTGAAACTGAGTGCTTCTACTGCAAGCAGACTGGTCACTGGAAGCGGAACTGCCCCAAGTATTTGGCGGATAAGAAGGATGGCAAGGTGAACACAGGTATATGTGATATACATGTTATTGATGTGTACCTTACTAATGCTCGCTGTAGCACCTGGGTATTTGATACTGGTTCTGTTGCTAATATTTGCAACTCGAAATAGGGACTACGGATTAAGCGAACACTGGCAAAGGACGAGGTGATGATGCGCGTGGGAAATGGTTCCAAAGTCGATGTGATCGCGGTCGGCATGCTACCTCTATATCTACCTTCGGGATTAGTTTTAGACCTAAATAATTGTTATTTGGTGCCAGCGTTGAGCATGAACATTATATCTGGATCTTGTTTGATGCGAGACGGTTATTCATTTAAATCAGAGAATAATGGTTGTTCTATTTATATGAGTAATATCTTTTATGGTCATGCACCCTTAAAGAGTGGTCTATTCTTATTGAATCTCGATAGTAGTGACACACATATTCATAATGTTGAAGCCAAAAGATGCAGAGTTGATAATTATAGTGCAACTTATTTGTGGCACTGCCGTTTGGGTCATAACGGTGTAAAGCGCATGAAGAAACTCCATACTGATGGGCTTTTGGAACCACTTGATTATGAATCACTTGGTACTTGCGAACCGTGCCTTATGGGTAAGATGACAAAAAACACCGTTCTCCGGTACTATGGAGAGAGCAACAGATTTGTTGGAAATCATACATATAGATGTATGTGGTGCGATGCATGTTGAGGCTCGTGACGGATATCGTTATTTTCTCACCTTCACATATGACTTAAGAAGATATGGGTATATCTACTTAATGAAACATAAGTCTGAAACATTTGAAAAGTTCAAAGAATTTCAGAGTGAAGTTGAAAATCATCGTAACAAGAAAATAAAATTCCTACAACGTGATCGTGGAGGAGAATATTTGAGTTACGAGTTTGGTGTACATTTGAAACAATGCGGAATAGTTTCGCAACTCACGCCACCCGGAACACCACAGCGTAATGGTGTGTCCGAACGTCGTAATCGTACTTTACTAGATATGGTGCGATCTATGATGTCTCTTACTGATTTACCGCTATCGTTTTGGGGTTATGCTCTAGAGACGGCCACATTCACGTTAAATAGGGCACCATCAAAATCCGTTGAGACGACGCCTTATGAACTGTGGTTTGGCAAGAAACCAAGGTTGTCGTTTCTGAAAGTTTGGGGTTGCGATGCTTATGTGAAAAAGCTTCAACCTGATAAGCTCGAACCCAAATCAGAGAAATGTGTCTTCATAGGATATCCAAAGGAAACTATTGGATACACCTTCTATCACATATCCGAAGGCAAAACCTTTGTTGCTAAATTCGGGAACTTTCTAGAGAAGGAGTTTCTCTCGAAAGAAGTGAGTGGGAGGAAAGTAGAACTTGATGAGGTAACTGTACCTGCTCCCTTATTGGAAAGTAGTACATCACAGAAACCAGTTTCTGTGACACCTACACCAATTAGTGAGGAAGCTAATGATGATGATCATGAAGCTTCAGAACAAGATACTACTGAACCTCGTAGATCAACCAGAGTAAGATCCGCACTTGAATGGTACGATAATCCTGTTCTGGAAGTCATGCTACTAGATCATGATGAACCTACGAACTATGGAGAAGCGATGATGAGCCCAGATTCTGCAAAATGGCTTGAAGCCATGAAATCTGAGATGGGATCCATGTATGAGAACAAAGTATGGACTTTGGTTGACTTGCCCAATGATCGGCAAGCAATTGATAATAAATGGATCTTTAAGAAGAAGACTGACGCTGACGGTAATATTACTGTCTACAAAGCTCGACTTGTCGCAAAAGGTTTTCGACAAGTTCAAGGGATTGACTACGATGAGACCTTCTCACCCGTAGCGATGCTTAAGTCTGTCCGAATCATGTTAGCAATTGCCGCATTTTATGATTATGAAATTTGGCAGATGGATGTCAAAACTGCATTCCTGAATGGATTTCTGCAAGAAGAGTTGTATATGATGCAACCGGAAGGTTTTGTCGATCCAAAGGGAGCTAACAAAGTGTGCAAGCTCCAGCGATCCATTTATGGACTGGTGCAAGCCTCTCGGAGTTGGAATAAACGCTTTGATAGTGTGATCAAAGCATTTGGTTTTGTACAGACTTTTGGAGAAAGCCTGTATTTACAAGAAAGTGAGTGGGAGCTCTGTAGCATTTCTGATATTATATGTAGATGACATATTGCTAATCGGAAATGATATAGAATTTCTGGATAGCATAAAGGGATACTTGAATAAGAGTTTTTCAATGAAAGACCTCGGTGAAGCTGCTTACATATTGGGCATTAAGATCTATAGAGATAGATCAAGACGCTTAATTGGACATTCACAAAGCACATACCTTGACAAAGTTTTGAAGAAGTTCAAAATGGATCAAGCAAAGAAAGGATTCTTGCCTGTGTTACAAGGTGTGAAATTGAGTAAGACTCAATCCCTGACCAATGCAGAAGATAGAGAGAAAAATGAAAGATGTTCCCTATGCTTCAGCCATAGGCTCTATCATGTATGCAATGCTGTGTACCAGATCTGATGTGTGTCTTGCTATAAGTCTAGCAGGGAGGTACCAAAGTAATCCAGGAGTGGATCACTGGACAGCGGTCAAGAACATCCTGAAATACCTGAAAAGGACTAAAGATATGTTTCTCATATATGGAGGTGACAAAGAGCTCATCGTAAATGGTTACGTTGATGCAAGCTTTGACACTAATCCGGACGATTCTAAATCGCAAACCGGATACGTGTTTACATTAAACGATGGAGCTGTCAGTTGGTGCAGTTCTAAACAAAGCGTTGTGGCGGGATCTACATGTGAAGCAGAGTACATAGCTGCTTAGGAAGCAGCAAACGAAGGAGTCTGGATGAAGGACTTCATATCCGATCTAGGTGTCATACCTAGTGCATCGGGTCCAATGAAAATCTTTTGTGACAATACTGGTGCAATTGCCTTGGCAAAGGAATCCAGATTTCACAAGAGAACCAAGCACATCAAGAGACGCTTCAATTCCATCCGGGATCTAGTCCAGGTGGGAGACATAGAGATTTGCAAGATACATACGGATCTGAATGTTGCAGACCCGTTGACTAAGCCTCTTCCACGAGCAAAACATGATCAGCACCAAAGCTCCATGGGTGTTAGAATCATTACAGTGTAATCTAGATTATTGACTCTAGTGCAAGTGGGAGACTGAAGGAAATATGCCCTAGAGGCAATAATAATGTTATTATTTTATTTCCTTATATCATGATAAATGTTTATTATTCATGCTAGAATTGTATTATCCGGAAACATAATACTTGTGTGAATACATAGACAAACTAAAACGTCACTAGTATGCCTCTACTTGACTAGCTCGTTGATCAAAGATGGTTATGTTTCCTAACCATAGACATGTGTTGTCATCTGATCAACAGATCACATTATTAAAAGAATGATGTGATTGACATGACCCATTCCATTAGCTTAGCACCCGATCGTTTAGTATGTTGCCGGAGGAACACTTTGTGTGCTACCAAACGTCACAACGTAACTGGGTGATTATAAAGGAGCTCTATAGGTGTCTCCAAAGGTAAATGTTGGGTTGGCGTATTTCGAGATTAGGATTTGTCACTATGATTGTCGAAGAGGTATCTCTGGGCCCTCTCGGTAATGCACATCACATAAGCCTTGCAAGCATTGCAACTAATGATTTGGTTGCGAGATGATGTATTACGAAACGAGTAAAGAGACTTTCCGATAACGAGATTGAACTAGGTATTGAGATACTGACGATCGAATCTCGGGCAAGTAACATACCGATGACAAAGGGAACAACGTATGTTGTTATGCGGTCTGACCGATAAAGTTCTTCGTAGAATATGTGGGAGCCAATATGAGCATCCAGGTTCCGCTATTGCTTATTGACCGGAGACATGTCTCGGTCATGTCTACATTGTTCTCGAACCCGTAGGGTCCGCACGCTTAAGGTTTCGATGACAGTTATATTATGAGTTTATGAGTTTTGATGTACCGAAGTTAGTTCGGAGTCCCGGATGTGATCACGGACATAACGAGGAGTCTCGAAATGGTCGAGACATAAAGATTGATATATTGGACGGCTATATTCGGACACCGGAAGTGTTCCGGGTGATTTCGGAGAAAACCGGAGAGCCGGAGGGTTACCGGAACCCTACCGGGAGTAGTAATGGGCCATATGGGCCTTAGTGGAGAGAGAGCCAGGGTGGGCCGCGCGCCTCCTCCCCCCCTTGGTCCGAATTGGACTAGGAGAGGGGGGCGGCGCCCCCCTTTCCTTCTCCCTCCCCACTTCTTTTCCCCTCCTAGTAGGAGTCCTACTCCTACTAGGAGGAGGACTCCTCCTGGCGCGCTTATAGGGGCCGGCCGGCCTCCTCCCCTTGCTCCTTTATATACGGGGGCAGGGGACACCCCTAGACACACAAGTTGATCCACGTGATCGTTTTCTTAGCCGTGTGCGGTGCCCCTTTCCACTATAATCCTCGATAATATTGTAGTGGTGCTTAGGCGAAGCCCTGCGATAGTTGAACATCAAGATCGTCACCACACCGTCATGCTGATGGAACTCTTCCCCGACGCTTTGCTAGATCGGAGTCCGGGGATCGTCATCGAGCTGAACGTGTGCTAGAACTCGGAGGTGCCGTAGTTTCGGTGCTTGATCGGTCGGGCCGTGAAGACGTACGACTACATCAACCGCGTTGTCATAACGCTTCCGCTGTCAGTCTACAAGGGTACGTAGATCGCACTCTCCCCTTGTTGATATGCATCACCATGATCTTGCGTGTGCGTAGGAATTTTTTTTGAAATTACTACGTTCCCCAACAATGTGGGATGCGGTATGCGATGCATATGCATGATTTGAAAAGGAATGATTGAACCTGGCCTCAAGTTGGAAATCCAAGAGTGCCACTGGAAAGAGGAGTTGATTTCGGTTGAAATCGATATAAAGATCACCGGAATCGGATGCACGGTTTGGAAATGACAAGCAAAACAAATATGACACCGTTGTGCGATTAACAGCAAGTAGCCTTCTAAATGCATCAAGATAAATAAGCTACTGCACTCACACATGGCAACAAAATACATGGCAGGGGTCCACTCATGATGCTTAACAAAAGATGAACACTGAGCTACGACTAATTTACTCATTAACAGATTCAAACAAGCATGGCAAAAGTGCAAAAGATAACAGGTTTCAGACTTAGTGAAATTAATAGGATATCAGGAATTTATCATCAGGAAGCAATGTTTAGAGCATGATAACTACATGCTACAGGAACATATCATGGCAAAGCAAGGCATGGCATGAAGCTACTCAAAGCACATAACAAAAGTCCCTTAGTGACCGTGAGCCAAAAGGGATCAGAAAATACAATTACAAGCATGTGAGCATAGCAAAAACATAAACAGATTCAGACTTTGTGAAAAACTGGAGCATGCAAAACAGATTAACAAGTAGGCATGTTTACGAGCTCGATGCACTCACTACGAGGCATTGCATGACAAACTAAGCATACACCCATGAAGAAGACATGTCATAGAAGCTAGACATGGCAAGAAGAACAACAACATAGCATGCACGGATCAATAGCAACAACCTCGGCAAAATCGCTAAACATGTTAACAATCTGCCAGGAACATTTTATAGCAAAAGTAGAGCTCGATTGAGTCAAGCTAGGGTGCTTCATAATTGCAAACAAAGACATGGATGGATAGAGCACCACAATATTAACAAAACATCCTTACTGATCATCCTCAAAAGAGGCACGGATCACTAGGAAACAACATGATCATATGGCATAAAAACAATAACAGGACAAGGACTTAGTGAAATTCTAAGTCCCTGAAATTAGAATCATTGAGTAAGCTACTTTGCATGCTTGTGCTAGTCACCACAAAGATCACAAAAATACATGGAATACACCCATGTAAAGATGGCATGGCATTCTACAAAACACATTTAGAGCTCAGGATCATAGCATGCACACATTAATCATGGAAAAAATGACAAAAGGCCATTTGCTGAAACAGATCTGAAATAATCATCACATAGCCCTCTTCCAACAGCATTTCGGGCATCAAGATGAACTCAAATGAAAATGATGCAATGAGATGAAATGATGTACTCGTCGAGACGAACATTTTGATATGCTACACGCACGAATCGGAGCTACGATGAGGAAGTTATGACATGACGAAGATAGCAAAATATTAGGGTTTCGGGGAGAAAAAGTCAACCCGAGGAATTCTTAGATCCAGATCTGGATCGGGCACGCTTCTCGAGGTGGCGTCAGGGCTCTTGCCGGAGTTCATGTCCGCGGTGGCCGGAGCTTGGAAGAGGCGGGGCGAGGTGGAGCGGGGCGGCGCCGGAGCTGCGGCGGCTTAGGGCGGCGGCCTCCGACGGAAGTAGCGCAGCGGGGCGGCGCCGGAGCGAAGGGACAGCGGGCGGCGGCCGGCGACGTCAAGGCGGAGCGGCGGAGGCGGCGGGGCGGCGCAGGTCGAAGGAGCCGGGCGGCGGCGCTCGCGGGCCGCGAGGGCCCTCCCTGGGCCGCGCGGGCCGGCGCGGAGGAGACGGCGACAGGGGTGACATGGCAGCCGCGGATTCGCCCGGGGTGGCGGCGCGATCTCATCCGGTCCGGGATGGACATGTCCGGCGGGCGAGAGGGGAATTTTTAGGGTTTGCACCGCGAAATCGGGGGAGGAGGACTAATTTATAGGTAGAGGGAGTTAGGAGAGTCCAAATGAGGTGAGGTTTTCGGGCACGCGGTCGTGATCGAACGACCGAGATGATGGAGAAGTCTTAGGTGGGTTTTGGCCCACTTTTGGAAGGGTGTTGGGCTGCAACACACACGAGGCCTTTTCGGTCCCTCGGTTAACCGTTGAAGTATCAAACGAAGTCCAAATGGCATGAAACTTGATAGGCGGTCTACCGGTAGTAAACCAAGGCCGCATGACAAGTCTCGGTCCAATTCGAAAATGTTTAACACCCGCACACAAAAAGAGGTAGAAAGGGACACCGGATGACATAGGAGCGCCGGATTGCAAAACGGACAATGGGGAAAATGCTCGGATGCATGAGACGAACATGTATGCAAAGGAAATGCACATGATGACATGATATGGAATGCATGACACGCAAGCAAAGACAAGGAAACAACAGCGAATAACTGGAAGACACTTGGCACATCGGCCTCGGGGTGTTACATCCCCGCGGCCCCTGCGCCGCCCCGCCATGCCCCGTCGCTGGAGAGGCCTGCGTCGGGCCGTCCCGTCGCGCCGGACCCCTCCCCGAGGCCCCTGCGCCACCCCGCCCTGCTGCCGTCCTCCTCCCCGCGGCCCCTGCGCCGCCCCTCCCCACTGGCCGACCTCGCCGGAGCAAGAGGTAATTTTTTTCCTGTTTTTTGTTCTCTGTTTTCCTGTTTTGTTTTAGGTTAGTGCTAGGTTTAATTAGGTGTACTTTTGAGTTTTTAGGTTTAGGTTAGTGCTAGGTTTAGGTGTAGTTTTGAGTTTTTAGGATTAGTTTAGTGCTAGGTTTAGGTGTAGTTTTGAGTTTTTAGGATTAGGTTAGTTCTAGGTTTAGGTGTAATTTTTTCCTGTTTTTTTTTAGGTTAGTGCTAGGTTTAAGAAGAGGAAAAAGGAGAGGAAGAAGAAGAAGAAGAAGAGGAGGAGGAGGAGGAGGAGAAGAAGAAGAAGAAAAGGAAAAAAGAGAAAGAAGAAGAAGACACCCCACCCCGACCCCCCCCCCACCGACACCCCCCCGACCCCGACCACCCGACACCCTGACACCACACCCCGACCCACACCCCGACCCCGACACCCTGACACCCGACCCCGACACGACACCCCGACGCACCCGACCCCGACACCCGACACCACACCCCGACCCCGACCACGACACCCCGACACCGACACCCCGACACCCCGACACCCTGACCCCGACCCCGACCACCGACACCCCGACCCCGACACCTGACACCCGACACGACACCCCGACCCACACCCCGACACCGACCACCCCGACCACCGACAACCCCGACCCCAAGCACCGACACCCCGACCCCGACCCCGACACCCTGAGACCCCGACAATCGACACCCCGACCCTGACCCCCGACACCGTGACACCACACCCCGACACGCCGACATCCTGACACCCCGATCGACCCCGGACATGATGATGATACAAAAACATCATATATATTTGTGTTGATCGGGTGTATTTTTATTATGTTGTTGATGATGATACACTTAAATTATATACATATTATTATGTTCATGTCAGGTATCCAATTTTTTTATGTTGTACTAATTTCGTTTACTTTTTGTCATTGCAGGTGTTGACAGGATGGTGGGCAAGGGTCCAGAGCGCCCCGAGCCTCCTGCGAGCACTACTGGGAGGGGTAGTTCCATTACTCAAGCCCAGCCCCTCCGGAGAGCGCTGCTAGACAACTGTGGCGAATGCTTCTTCTTCGGCTGGGAGAGGTCGGGGGAGGACGAAGAAGGCTGGTAGAGGTGGACGTGGCAGCGGGAGAGCTAGGAAGGCCGCTACGCCTTCCTCGCAGCCACCCTCAGCTGATTCACCCGGCCACATGACTGCTCCGTCTGACGTGGACCCGTCTCGGACTCCGGTCCTTGAGCCTCTGGTCGCTGATCCTTCGCCCCACCAGACTCGGGTCATCGATTCTTCACCCCACGTGAGTCCGGTCCCAGAGTCTTCGTCCCAGAAGACTCCAATGACGGGGTCTTCGTCCCAGAAGACTCCGATCCCGCAGTCTTCTTCCCACGAGACTCCGGAGGCTAGTGTCCCGGAGGATGGTAGCAAGGACACCTTTTTAGATGATAGCTACAACGATGACGAGCTGGTTGAGAAGGGCAAGAAGGTCTACAAGCGTGGTTGTACAAAGCTCCCGCCCGTGCCGACGACCCTCGATCAGAGGTGGTTGATTGCGCCTAAAGGGTTGAAGTAAGTGCATTTACTATTTTTTTAACCTTGTAGCTTCATGTTCCTTCAAATTAATATCTAATGCGTTGGCCTTGTCATACTGCAGGGGCTGGGTACACCCCCGTGGTGTTCGTAGGCCCAACCAGGTCCTTGGTGTGCTTTGCCGACAGCACTTCCCTGGGTGGGTCACGTTGCCCGGTGAGGGTCAGGTTGGCCAGCTAGCACGTCGACAGTGTCTTGTGCGACATGGTGGCCGACATTGTGTTCCATCGGTTTTGGGTAAGTTCTCCTTTACAGAATTAAAAATCAACACTACCTAGTGATTGTACTAATCAATGTTGTCTTGTTTGATTGCAGACCTTCTAAAGGGTTTCAGAGGGAGAGCAGTAGGCCGCGTGTATGGTTGTCGAAACCTAGTGCAAGCGTCTACTTCAGAACTTACGACACGAGGTTCGGGTGCAGGCCGTTCGAGACTACTATGCCTCGAAGGGTATTAGGAGGGGCAAGAAGAAGTGTCGCGGAAAGTTTCTGACTAAGGAGAAGTACATGCAGGTAATTACCTATTATTAAGGCCTTGAACTTAGTTTTCTTGATTTGATTCATAGGCGTAGCACTGAAATTTCTCTTGACTCACTTAGGTGCCCCCGAGATGGTGTGTGTGGATAAGATGGACTATTGGGAGGCGTTGGTGGATGCGTGGTGCTCTCCCCAATGGCTAGTCGAACACCAAAGGGCCAAGGATAAGCGCGGCCAAATGGAAGGTGTGCCACACCATCAAGGGAGCTCCAACCTATTTGAGTACGGGGATAACTGGGTATGTGGTTTGCTACATGATTCATACAATTACATTCTTCATGGTAGCATTTATCCCTTCCAAAATGACTTAATATGCTTAGTTAGTTAAAAAGGCATAACTACCTTGGATAGTTCATTTATGACATATTTAGCTCTAAAATGACATAATAACCTTTAGATAGCTCTATAAAATGACTTAATATGCTTTAGTTAGTTAAAAATGGCATAACTACCTTCGATAGCTCAATAACGACCTAAACTAATCTTAGCTAGTTCATTCATGACATAATTAGCTCTAAAATGACATAATAACCTTAGATAGCTCTATAGAATGCCTAAATATGTTATAGTTAGCTAAAAATAGCATAACTACCTTGGATAGCTCAATAATGACATAATTAGCATACTTTGGTCAAAATGGCATAATAATCTTGGTTACCTCAAAAATGACCTAAACTTAGCTTATTTTCCTCGAAAATGACATAATAACCTTTCTTAGCTCCAAAATGACCTATTTACATAGCAATATCATTCTTCATGCTAGCTTGAGCCCTTAACTAATATTTTGTTCATCTCTCTCAGGCGCACCACCACAAGAAGCATGTGCCAAGTCTGTTCGACCTCTATTGCATGGCCCATATGGCCCCGTATAAGAAGGCCAAGCCATTCACGGAGTCTGACCTAGATCATCCAGATAGCTTCACCAACATCTCCTCCCACCACAAGCTTGTGAAGTACATAGATGAGGGGAAGGCGAGGAAAGGGGAGGACTTTAGCCCGAGCCAGGATCCTTTTGATACAGAGCTGGTGATGATATCTGGTGGCGGGAGGTCCCATGGCTCTCAAGCCATTGGTGATGGACTGATACGTTGTCCTAAGACTCTCTCGCAGATCAGGAAGGGCCTAAGTAGCTCTGATCCTGAGATAACGCCTCATGCACGGCCCGCGGAGCTCGCCATGGCAGTTAGTTATACGGACTCTCTCACCTTTCCTCCATTACATTGTGTGTACGTCCGTCAATGATTACAATGCTAACGAGGAGTGCTGTGTTGCAGGTATTGTTTCAGAAAGAGAGATTGGAGACCCATGCACTTTTGGAGGAGGCAAAAAGGAAGGCGGCGGAGAGGGAGAGGGAGATGGAGGAGAGGATGGCTAAGCTGTTGGAGGAGGAGAGGAACCGGAATGAGGCGTCTAACCGGGCCCTATACGAGCTCATCATGGTACGTTTGTCGTGCATATTAGCCCAATCATGCACGTAATGTTCGCATTACTAACTAATATGACTGACTCGTGAGAACCAAATGTGCAGACCATGTGCGAGAAAAACGGTCAGGCCCCTCCGCCGATGCCTCAGATTGCTCCGGCGACCACGGTGAGTTTGATTTGAATGGTCCTTAGTTACTACTATTCACATTTCAGTTTGCATCATTGTGACGTCCGGATAATTAAGCGACAGTAATTCCTTGCTAATGATGCCACATCATCATGATTACTGTTAATAAACTCGCATTGATCAAATCCCGTTCGAATTCAAATTCTAAATCAAGTGAAACGGCAAAAGTTTTCAAACGTTCAAACTAAAATGTTTGCGATATTGTATAAATTCCCCTGACCTTTGTCAAGTTGAACCAACTCAAATTGGCTCACAAATAAATTCCTAGGTTTTCAATAAGTGGTCCAAAGGCTTCTAAATTGGCATTTTCAAAACAAGCAAACCTTCTCAACCTTTGCAAATGCCTCAAAACCTTTGTGCAGCCCTAGGTTATTGTATATCATTTTTGTGCAAAGTTTGAGCTTCGAAAAAAATCAATCACTAATTAATCTAAATAAGAATACTAGCACTTATTTTAAAAAAATGGAAAAACCCCCCCCCCCCACGCTAAACCGACCGGCCCAGCTAGCCAACCGTCCGGCCCAGCTAGCAAACTGGCCGGCCCAGGCAACCAGCCCCCCCACACCGGTCTCCTTCTCCCTCTGTTCCCGTGGCGCGGTCGCTACAGGGGTGAGGTCGACCCCGACCACCTCGTCGGCCTCGTTGAGAGGTTAAGGCCGCAGCCCCCCCCACGGCCCCTCGTCGCCCAGATCTCCCCTCGCCTCCCAGATCGCCTCGCTTCCTCTCCCTTCTCCAGCGCCGGGGAGAAGCACCCGAAGCCGCCACCGTCTCCGAGCGTCGCCATGGCCTGTCGAAGCCGCGGCCACTGGCCTCATCGCACCCCACCGCCGTGCCCATCCGCACCGTGGGCCTCGCCTTCTTCGTCTATAGAACCAGGTTGGCGCCGGGGAGCCTCAACAATGCCGGTTGTGCCCGTTCCCCTCGCCGGTGCTTGCCTCGGCTACCTCACCGACCTCCAGCTCCGATCGTCCCCGCGTCCACGCGAGCTCGCCGTCGTCTACCTCGTTGTGAGCTCCCACACCGATTCCCCTTCCCGTCTCCTGTTTTGGTCTCGCCGTTGGTCGTCGTTCCGCGCACGCCAGCGCGACTCCGTGCCTGGGCCCCGTCCCGGCCGTCACGCCCGAGCTCCAAGGAGCTCGCGGCCGCCGTTGCACCGATGCTGCAGCCGCCCGCCTTCCGCATCCACGGATGCGCCGCCGCGCTCGCCGGCCGTCCCTTCCACCCCGCTACCATGTTCCAGCCACCGCCCGCGTAGCCCCTGGCCGCCGGCGCTCACGCTCGGCCCTCCCCCATCGCCCGGGCAGGCTACGGCCTCGGGCACGGGCGCCCCTCCGCCCCGTTTTCTCCTACAGCGCCCCGCACCGGCGCCAGGCCACGCCCCGCTCTCCCGCCCCTCGCAACTACTTTGGCCGGCCACTCTTGGCCATGGCCTCGCCTTTCTCTGAACGAGCATGAGCTCATCCGAACTGATAATGGGGATTAGCCCCTGTTCTTTTTGTTGTTTTTGTATTATTAAGAGTTAGCCTAATGACAGGTGGCCCCCCACTATTAGTTAATTAACTAAAAACTAAAGTTAATTAAGTTAATAGACACTGACAGGTCGGCCCCATGATCTAATTAGATTAACTAAAACATTTAGCTATTCAATCAATGACAGATGGGTCCCACAGGGGCCTTTGACCAGTCAACATTGACCTGTCAACTGCTATCTGGGCAATTGACTGGGCCCTCTGTCAGCCCCACACAGCCGCGGGCTGGGTATACTTTTGGGTACACTTAGCATTTCTAATCTATTTTTGAAATATTATTAATTTCAGAAAATGGTTTAATCTTTGATAATTCGTAGAAAATAAACCGTAACTCGGATGAAAATGTTTTCTACATGAAGGTTTCTTAGAAAAATCTAACGAATCCGAATACGCGGTCCGGTCATCTGTCACATGCCCCTAGCATGTTGAACATGGAACTTTCCCCATCTTTTCCTCTCTCCAGAATCCGCCTAACGCCGGGAATTCATCATCGAATGTTTATCCCCTCTGTCTGCAACGTGTAGTACCGCGTTAGTTCACCGCTAGCTCCGCGTTTTGCCTTGTTATATGTTTGTGATGCTTGTTTGCCCCGTATTTACTGTTTCTTCCCCCCTCTTCTCTCCGGTAGACCCCGAGACCGATGAAGCCCCTGTGATCGACTACGTCGACGACAACCCCTCCTTGCCAGAGCAACCAGGCAAGCAAACCCCCCTTGAGCATTCCGATATCGCCCATTTCTTTCCCTTTCATGCTTGCATTAGAACTGCTACTACTTTCTGTATGATCCTACTCTGATGCATACCCTGTTATTGCTACCTTCTTTTATACCTTACCTACTTATCCTAAACTGCTTAGTATAGGTTGGTTAGTGATACATCAGTGACCCCTACCTTGTCCCTGTTGCCCCTGCTTCATCATCGAAGACCCGATCAACGGGATCGACGTCCAGGCCCCGACACCGCATATCACCCCCCTAGTTTTATGACTCTGCAGAGTTACCATCGAGTGCCGAGGGTGGAACCTCTTACATCACTCCCGATGAGATCTCTGTAGTGTAGCTACACGATCGAGGTCATCGAGGGTGATTTCCTCGTTAACCACTTCCGTTACCGCTCTGTCGTGCAACCCCTCAAGTGTGAACCTCGAGGGTGGATCCTCTTACATTCACCTTGATGATAACATCGAGTGGGATTCACCGGGTGTGATTCCTCGGGTTTTCCCCTTGGTGTTAGACACACAGTTACTATGGTTACCATGACTTTGCACTGTGCCATGTTACTAAAGACGGGTCGACCCTGAGTGGTACCCGCGCGAGCTTATTAGCGAGTGATGTAGAGTCGGGTTGACCTGGAAGGTGCCCGCGAGATACTTACGAGGCGTGGCCGGGCATTCTTAGCCCTTGCCGCAAGTACTCGAGACGGGGCGACGGGGTCACATCGATCGTGAGTCTCTGCTCGTTACCGCGCGTTCCTAACCCACTATGATTTGGATATTTGATCCGAGGGGCCTCTGGCCTGATAGCACTAACCATCACGTGGGCATCGTATGGGCGTTCTGCGTCCGTATACATCAGCCGAAGCTTAATAGACGTCAGCGATTGAGCGGCGCGCGCCGGGTTGGACTGGAAAGCACCTACCTTATTGAAGGAGGTAGCTAGGTCTGCTCACCGGCCGCGTTCGCAACGTGCAGGAGTTCCCCGGGAGATGGCCCATGACCCCTGGGGGCATAGGTTTAGTCTGGCGTGCTGGCCTCTCTACTAAGCCTAGGTCGGTTTGCGGCGTATTGTTTGGCCGAGGCCGGGCATGACCCAGGAAAGTGTGTCCGGCCGGAGTTAATCGAGCGTGGTGGGCAAGTTGGTGCACCCCTGCAGGGAAGAAAACATCTATCGATAGCCTGTCCTACGATAACAGACACTTGGAGTTGTATCCCGATCGATACAACTAGAACTGGATACTTGAGATGAGACATGGAGATGAGACTTGGAGATGTGATGATAACTGGATAGTATGGCTCTGGGATTGCTTTCTCGCAGGGTGTCGAGAAAGGATCTCTGGCCGAGGTTGATAACTCTTCTACTACTTTACTTTATGCTACTCTACTCCGTCCTCTTGCTACAAGACGGTGGTTTTCAGACGATGCTAGTCTTCGATAGGCTAGGCTTTCCTCTTCCCTTCTGGCATTCTGCAGTTTAGTCCACAGATACAACCCATTCCTTTGATACAGATGCATACTTAGTTTAGATCTGATGTAAGTCTTGCGAGTACTTTGGATGAGTACTCACGGTTGCTTTGCTACTTCTTTTTCCCCATACCCGATTGTTGCGACCAGATGACGGATCCCAGGAGCCAGACGACGCCACTGATGACTACTACTACCCGGAGGATGCCTACTACTACGTGAAGACCGCTGACGACTAGGAGTAGTTAGGAGGCTCCCAGGCAGGAGGCCTTGCCTTTTCGTTCGCTGTTGTTTTTGTGCTAGCCTTCTTAAGGCAAACTTGTCTAACTTATGTCTGTACTCAGATATTGTTGCTTCCGCTGAGTCTTGTGAATTCGAGCTTATGTATTCGAGCCCTCAAGGCCCCTAGCTTGTAATATAAAGCTTGTATTATTTTCTTTTGTGTCTAGAGTTGTGTTGTGATATCTTCCCGTGAGTCCTTGATCTTGATCGTACACATTTGCGTGTATGATTAGTGTACGATTGAATCGAGGGCGTAACAAGTTGGTATCAAAGCCGACTGCCTGTAGGTAGCCCCCTTTCCAACTCCTTGGCCGAAGTTGAGTCTAGTCACTGAAAAAAAAACTTTTACTAACATTGGTTGTGTGGCTTACGGGCCCACGTCGCCATTGGGTGGTATTAGGATCTTTTACTCCTTGTCTATACTCTGGGACTCTGATCTCTCGTCTATTCGGGTTAAAGAATTTACTAACTCTGACTCTAGGATCTCATAACCACTTCCTCCCGGAGAGCCCCTTCACTACAGATGATCGCTTGCTTCGCCAGGAGATTCTGCAGATACTCCTCGATGTTTCCCGAGACCCTGTGCCCACTGCTTTGCAGTTCCTGACCACCGATATTCCCCGTAAATAACATCCTTGCCGCTTGTACATTCTTCCCCAGTTGTTCCTGTTGTCACAAGATACCCCTAGTACTCTCCGTTGTTTCGAGAATCCTTTGTGCCTTCTGCTTTGCAGCTTCTTTTTGCACTGCAGATAATTCACTTAACCAGGGTTCGTTCATCCCCAGTTGTTCATATGCTTTCCAAAAATACCTGAAAATGCCATCTGATCTTTCAAAATCCTCTGCAGCCTATTGCTCTTGATTCTCCTTGCCTGCTTGCATTAAGATTAATTCCATATGTCTAGCAATATTCTTTAAAATTCTTTGTGATTGTCATTCTGTTCCTATGGATTCAGCGTGTGTGCGAATACTCGCAATCATCAATTTATCCTTGGACATTTTCTTTCCGGCTCAGACATCCTTCCACATATGAGATGGTTCTTGCCCAATCAAGATTTGATCGGGTGCACCTCTAAGTCTATTCAACTTACTCATCTTTTGATCAGAGCCTCTGCTTCTGATCCTTCGTCTAGAAATCATAATTCCTGGGTACCCAAGCATCAAATCATTCAGACGTTTCTATAGCCGATGCATTTGCATCCCCTTCTTCATCTGATTGATTACCGATACTCACATCAACTCTGTCCTGTATCGCCAGATCCATTGCTGGGTTGTTATTTGACAGTGTCCTTCACATCCAAAAATTTTATCAGTTTTTCCCTGATACATAATACCTTCGGTATATTGTATCATCTTCTTTGACTCTGATACTCTGCTTTTGAACTCGTATCTTTTGCTTGGTTGGTGGTTGTATAGATTCGTAAAAATGCCCCAATGGGTTGAACTTATGCCTTCCATAATCCGTGTGAACCTACTCTTCTGGTACTTCGCCAGCTAAATCCTCTGCATTACAATTTCATCGAAAAACGAGGAGTGAATGAAAAGTTGTGTATTGGAGAAGTGGGAGTCGACCTTGAACCTTGCGTTCATGCCCATGGACACGATGCCGATCTTATCATGGAAGCTTCTCGTAAAAATAATACCCCCCTTGGTATAAGTTCATCTTATATCTGGGATTTGTTTTTTTTGTAATCATGGTTCCGGCCATATTGATATTCTTTGATTCCTTTTCTCAGACAAGTTAAAGCACTTGTCTTCTGCAGACCAATGCATCTCCGCAACCTCTATTTAGATCTTCCTTCGAGTATTACCCTCTGGTATCTCAAGAATAACAAAGAACTGTGTTGCTTCTTATGAGTCTTCATCTTGTATTGCTTCTAACCGATTTCAGTTTTCCCCGGGTTCCGAGTTATTAGTCACTCGAGGACCCGATAAGTGAATCGATTCCACACCCCGATTCAATAACTCTAATTAATTCTCGTTGCTTACGAGTTTAATAATCATTCAAGCCATTCCTAGCATAATCGGATATATCATTATCATGCTAAATTTTAATTGTGCTACCCGGTCCTTCTTCCCGGAGCACAACTTTCGACGACGAGCTATGCTTACGTCGATTTTTCCTCATCTTGTCATTTCACCTCAAACAACAAGCTTGATTTCGAGCTTGTGTCGCATCCGTGGTTCCAATAACCTTCCGCTTCATCATTCCTTTTGCTTGATGTCGTCGCTGTTCGATGGCCTCTTCATAGTACCTCGACAAAATCTGTCGTGATCCCCATCAGTATACTGACCCATTTCAGGATATCAATGATGAGAAATACAATCCTTGCCCCTCGATGATTTATGTTATCATCGACAACATTATTGGCTTCCCGCCAACACAAACTTGTTCATATAATTTTGGTAATACATCCTTTTTTTTACATGTCGATGGATTGTTTCTGAGCCCGTTGGCCACACCCTCATCTTTCCTTGCTGAAATTGTATGACTTATTTTCTAAGTTGTTTCCGATGGATCCTTTGTGTATCCGAAGTCCAACCTTTCCCTGATGACCATGTCAACACTATCCCGAAGCATGTGTGTGGTACTCTGATCATCAACAAGAACATTGGGAGCGCAATGCTAACTGTTCTTGATCAATTATCCAAACACCGTTGTATGGGTAAACCTGATAAGTTCCTTGCCCCTTTATCTAACGGTTTAATATTTGGAGTCTAATCATGCTCCGCCTTTCCTTGGGAAAGATATACTCTAATACTTGGGTATAAACATCTTTCCTTTCCATTGGTCTGATTATCATAATAATCACATTTTCCTTTCCATTGTTTTGTTTAACCTTTCTGGTAATCAAACTTGCCTGAGCAGAGATAATTCCCTGCTTATGTAAACACCTCGGTGTACAAGCTCTGTCAGTAAGACCTTGTTACTATTGTTGATGACATTCCAGTAACCACCGATGGACGAGAACTTTGCCTATTGGTCCGCCTCGTTTCAACGAGTAGAAAATGGTTCTCTTCGTCTCTCGCCCTTGGTACCAACGTTGTTGCCAACATAATTGACAGACTATCCTCTGGCCTGCCTTGCTGTCATGACCATGCAAATGATAGGACCCTTCCCGCTTTCGACCCAAATGGTGGGCCCATAACCCACAGTTCCATAGGATCGAAACCTGACTCTCCTATACATCCCTGTCTTCCAAAATTGTTCCTCACGCTTGGCTTCGTATGCAATTCACGAGCCACCTTCTTGTGATCTGTTCTGGTATCAGATGCAATACTTATTCTCGATGCTTTGAACCCCTTCCACCCTCTGTTTCAGACATCGAACGATTGCCTACCTGGTTGAAGCTTCTTATTGCTCCTCCTTACCTTGCTCTCAATGACTTTCTTGAATTTTAACTCGAGAGATGCCTCTATGCCATGTTCATCGCGATAGCCCCAGGTACCTATCTTGTGTTGAGCTCCGTCCTTCTCGATTCTTTCCCCCTTACTTCACCACGTAAATCTCGGGACGAGATTTCTTGTAGTGGAGGAGAATTGTGACGTCCGGATAATTAAGCTACAGTAATTCCTTGCTAATGATGCCACATCATCATGATTACTGTTAATAAACTCGCGTTGATCCAATCCCGTTCGAATTCAAATTCTAAATCAAGTCAAACGGCAAAAGTTTTCAAACGTTCAAACTAAAATGTTTGCGATATTGTATAAATTCCCCTGACCTTTGTCAAGTTGAACCAACTCAAATTGGCTCACAAATAAATTCCTAGGTTTTCAATAAGTTGTCCAAAGGCTTCTAAATTGGCCTTTTCAAAAAAAGTAAACCTTCTCAACCTTTGCAAATGCCTCAAAACCTTTGTGCAGACCTAGGTTATTGTATATCATTTTTGTGCAAAGTTTGAGCTTCGACAAAAATCAATCACTAATTAATCTAAATAAGAATACTAGCACTTTTGTTAAAAAAATGGAAAGACCCCGCCCCCCCCCCACGCTGAACCGACCGGCCCAGCTAGCCAACCGTCCGGCCCAGCTAGCAAACTGGCCGACCCAGGCAACCAGCCCCCCCACCGGTCTCCTTCTCCCTCTGTTCCCGTGGCGCGGTCGCTACAGGGGTGAGGTCGACCCCGACCACCTCGTCGGCCTCGCCGAGAGGATAAGGCCGCAGCCCCCCCCCACGGCCCCTCGTCGCCCAGATCTCCCCTCGCCTCCCAGATCGCCTCGCTTCCTCTCCCTTCTCCAGCGTCGGGGAGAAGCGCCTGAAGCCACCACCGTCTCCGAGCGTCGCCATGGCCCGTCGAAGCCGCGGCCACTGGCCTCATCGCACCCCACCGCCGTGCCCATCCGCACCGTGGGCCTCGTCTTCTTCGTCTACAGAACCAGGTTGGCGCTGGGGAGCCTCAACAACGCCGGTTGTGCCCGTTCCCCTCGCCGGTGCTTTCCTCGGCTACCTCAGCGACCTCCAGCTCCGATCCTCCCCGCGTCCACGCGAGCTCACCGTCGTCTACCTCGTTGTGAGCTCCCACGCCGATTCCCCTTCCCGTCTCCTGTTTTTGTCTCGCCGTTGGTCGTCGTCCCGCGCACGCCAGCGCGACTCCGTGCCCGGGCCCCATCCCCGCTGTCATGCCCGAGCTCCGAGGAGCTCGCGGCCGCCGTTGCGCCGATGCTGCAGCCGCCCGCCTTCCGCGTCCGCGGATGCGCCGCCGCGCTCGCCGGCCGTCCCCTCCACCCCGCTGCCATGTTCCAGCCACCGCCCGCGTAGCCCCTGGCCGCCGGCGCTCACGCCCGGCCCTCCCCCATCGCCCGGGCAGGCTACGGCCTCGGGCACGGGCGCCCCTCCGCCCCGTTTTCTCCTACAACACCCCGCACCGGCGCCAGGCCACGCCCCGCTCTCCCGCCCCTCGCAATTGCTTCGGCCGGCCGCTCTTGGCCATGGCCTCGCCTTTCTCTGAACGAGCACGAGCTCATCCGAACTGATAATGGGGATTAGCCCCTGTTCTTTTTGTTGTTTTTGTATTATTAAGAGTTAGCCTAATGACAGGTGCCCCCCCACTATTAGTTAATTAACTAAAAACTAAAGTTAATTAAGTTAATAGACACTGACAGGTCGACCCCACGATCTAATTAGATTAACTAAAACATTTAGCTGTTCAGTCAATGACAGATGGGTCCCACAGGGGCCTTTGACCAGTTAACATTGACCAGTCAACTGCTGTCTGGGCAGTTGACTGGGCCCTCTGTCAGCCCCACACAGCCGCGGGCTGGGTGTACTTTTGGGTACACTTAGCATTTCTAGTCTATTTTCAAAAAATTATTAATTTCAGAAAATGGTTTAATCTTTGATAATTCGTAGAAAATAAACCGTAACTCGGATGAAAATGTTTTCTACATGAAGGTTGCTTAGAAAAATCTAATGAATACGAATACGTGGTCCGGTCATCTGTCACATGCCCCTAGCATGTTGAACATGGAACTTTCCCCGTCTTTTCCTCTCTCCGGAATCCGCCTAACGCCGGGAATTCATCCTCGGATGTTTATCCCCTCCGTCTGCAACGTGTAGTACCGTGTTAGTTCACCGCTAGCTCCGCATTTTGCCTTGTTATATGTTTGTGATGCTTGTTTGCCCCGTATTTACCGTTTATTACCCCCTCTTCTCTCCGATAGACCCCGAGACCGATGCAGCCCCTGTGATCGACTATGTCGACGACGACCCCTCCTTGCCAGAGCAACCAGGCAAGCAAACCCCCCTTGAGCATTCCGATATCGCCCATTTCTTTCCCTCTCATGCTTGCATTAGAACTGCTACTGCTTTCTGTATGATCCTACTCTGATGCATAGCCTATTATTGTTACCTGCTTTTGTACCTTACCTACTTATCCTAAACTGCTTAGTATAGGTTGGTTAGTGATACATCAGTGACCCCCACCTTGTCCCTGTTGCCCCTGCTTCATCATCGAAGACCCGATCAACGGGATCGACGTCCAGGCCCCGACACCGCATATCACCCCCCTAGTTTTATGACTCTGCAGAGTTACCATCGAGTGCCGAGGGTGGAACCTCTTACATCACTCCCGATGAGATCTCTGTAGTGTAGCTACACGATCGAGGTCATCGAGGGTGATTTCCTCGTTAACCACTTCCGTTACCGCTCTGTCGTGCAACCCCTCAAGTGTGAACCTCGAGGGTGGATCCTCTTACATTCACCTTGATGATAACATCGAGTGGGATTCACCGGGTGTGATTCCTCGGGTTTTCCCCTTGGTGTTAGACACACAGTTACTATGGTTACCATGACTTTGCACTGTGCCATGTTACTAAAGACGGGTCGACCCTGAGTGGTACCCGCGCGAGCTTAATTGCGGGTGATGTGGAGTCAGGTTGACCTGGAAGGTGCCCACGAGATACCTACGAGGCGTGGCCGGGCATTCTTAGCCCTTGTCGCAAGTACTCGAGACGGGGCGACGGGGTCACATCGATCGTGAGTCTCTGCTCGTTACCGCGCGTTCCTAATCCAGTACGATTATGATATTTGATCCGAGGGGCCTCTGGCCTGATAGCATTAACCATCACGTGGGCATAGTATGGGTGTTTTGCGTCGTATACATCAGCCGAAGCTTAATAGACGTCAGCGACTGAGCGGCGCGTGCTGGGTTGGACTGGAAAGCACCTACCTTGTTGAAGGAGGTAGCTAGGTCTGCTCACCGACCGCGTACGCAACGTGCAGGAGTTCCCGGGGAGATGGCCCATGACCCCTGGGGGCATAGGTTTAGTCCGGCGTGCTGGCCTCTCTATTAAGCGTAGGTCGGGTTGCAGCGTATTGTTTGGACGAGGCCGGGCATGACCCAGGAAAGTGTGTCCGGCCGAAGTTAATCGAGCATGGTGGGTCAGTTGGTGCACCCTTGCAAGGAAGAAAACATCTATCGATAGCCTGTCCTATGGTAACAGACACTTGGAGTTGTATCCCGATCGATACAACTAGAACTGGATACTTGTGATGAGAACTGGATGCTGATGAGAATTGGATTGTGATGATAACTGGATAGTATGGCTCTGGGATTGCTTTCTCGCAGGGAGTCGAGAAAGGATCTCTGGCCGAGGTTGATAACACTACTACTACTTTACTTTATGCTACTCTACTCCCTCCTGTTGCTGCAAGATGGTGGTTTCCAGAAGATGCTAGTCTTCGATAGGCTAGGCTTTCCCCTTCCCTTCTGGCATTCTGTAGTTTAGTCCACAAATACAACCCATTCCTTTGATACAAATGCATACTTAGTTTAGATCTGATGTAAGTCTTGCGAGTACTTTGGATGAGTACTCACGGTTGCTTTGCCACTTCTTTTTCCCCCATACCCGATTGTTGCGACCAGATGACGGATCCCAGGAGCCAGACGACGCCACTGCTGGCCTACTACTACCCGGAGGATGCCTACTACTACGTGAAGACCGCTGACGACTAGGAGTAGTTAGGAGGCTCCCAGGCAGGAGGCCTTGCCTTTTCATTCGCTATTGTTTTTGTGCTAGCCTTCTTAAGGCAAACTTGTCTAACTTATGTCTGTACTCAGATATTGTTGCTCCTGCTGAGTCTTGTGAATTCGAGCTTATGTATTCGAGCCCTCGAGGCCCCTAGCTTGTAATATAAAGCTCGTATTATTTTCTTTTGTGTCTAGAGTTGTGTTGTGATATCTTCCCGTGAGTCCTTGATCTTGATTGTACACATTTGTGTGTATGATTAGTGTACGATTGAATCGAGGGCGTAACAATCATGCTAAGGAGACATTATTGGAAATGATCTTTGGTTCAGCACGGCTCTCGACAAGCATCGACCAATCCTTCCGCGTCTGCCAATGCCGGAACCCCGACCGGTCCTTGACCTCCGTCTGCCACTGGCGCAACCCCGACCATTCCTACCCCTCCGTGATAACGGTATTTTTCTTCTTATTTAGCCTGTTTAGTCCATTTTTGACATAATTTAGCCTATTTAGTCCACAAATGACATAATAAGATGAAGAAAATCAAGGAAGAGGAAGGAAAGAAGGAATAGGAAGAAGAAGAAGAAGAAGAAGAAAAGAAGAAGAAGAGCTCTTCTTCTTCTTCTTCTTCTCCTTCTTCTTTTCTTCCTCTTACTTGTTATTTAACCTATTTAGTCCATTTATGACATAATTTAGCCTATTTAGTCCACAAATGACACAATAAGATAAATAAAATCAAGGAAGATGAAGAAAAGAAGGAATAGGAAGAAGAAGAAGAAGGCTTCTTCTTCTTCTTCTTCTTCTTCTTCTTCTTCTTCTTCCTCTTCTTCTTCTTCTTCTGCTTCTCCTTCTTCTTCTTTTCCTCCTCTTACTTGTTTTTATTTGTAAATAGCATCATAACCTTGCTAACCTCATAAATGTCATATACTTAGCTTGTTGTCCTCTAAAATGACACAATAAGCTTAGTAAGGTCAAAAATGGCATAACTTGCTATGTTAGCTCAAAAATGGCATTTTTCTTCTTACTTAGCCTATTTAGTCCATTTATGACATAATTTATCCTATTTAGTCCATAAATGACATAATAAGATGAAGAAAATCAAGGAAGAGGAAGAAAAGACGGAATAGGAAGAAAAGAAGAAGAAGAAGAAGAACTTCTTCTTCTTCTTCTAGTCTTCTTCTCCTTCTTCTTCTTCTTCTTCTTATTCTTCTTCTAGTTTTCTTCTTCTTCTAACTTTCTTGTTTCCCATTTTGCAGATTTAATTCACTATATGGAAGCTTGCATGGATGGAGTACTTGTTTCCCTGTTCTTCTTTTCGTTTGTATCGAAGAATAATGTGGAACTTGTTATATGGATGCATGGAACAATGTGTTGGATGAACATTGTGATATTAGTGTAAGATGTATGGATGAAATTGTGTTTCTTATGTATGTATGTTGTCATGGATGGAGCTATGTGTTGGATACATCATATGTCAGCTGTGCCTGTGAGAAAAAATATGTATATCTATGTGTGAATTCTAGTGAAATTAAATGGATATAAATAAAAACAGGAGCAGACGGCAAAGAGGACATGTGGCAGCTACCTGTAGAAACTGGGAACACTGGCTACCTATTTGGTCAGTCTGCCGTCTGCTGGCGGACGACAAGGACCTTTGAATCTTTGCCATCTGCTGGCAGACGGCATAGCTGGCCACGTGGAAGCTTCCTAGTGCTTCCTAGCTTTGGCTCTGTGCCGTCCGCTGGCGGACGGCAAAGAGTGCCATTAACCCCCTAACGGCTCTGACCCCACCCCACTGCCGTCCATTGGCTTTGCCGTCTGCTAGCCTCAGATGGCGGACGGCACAATCCTTTGCCATCCGTTTCTAAGAAGCGGACGGCAAAGAAGGCCTTTGCTGGCACCCGTTCAGACGGACAGTTTGTCGTCTGCTGGCAGGCGATAAAGAAGTTTGCCGTCCGGGATCTATGCCTTTGTTGTCTGCCATGGCGGACGACAAAGAAGCTGATTCCAGTAGTGGATGTGGGCTGGCGCTCCTTCCCCGTGTAGGCCGTTGTTGCGGTAGGAGTTATCGAGCATCATCGAGCCGTTGATGTGTTGGTGTTGCATCGTGGCAGCGTGGCCGGTGCTGTGGAGGAAGTAGCGATGTGCCCGTGGATCTCGCCGGCGGCGGGAATGCTTCCACTCAACACGCATGGTGCTGCATCCTCTGCAGATCTCGGCGAGCAAGGGAGTTGCAGCGGGCATGGCGGAGCTGCAGTGCAACATGTGATGTTGTACTCGCTGGCGGACCTCGCCGGGGGCGGAGCTGCAGTGCAGCGTTCATGGTGCTGCGTCCGTCTCATCGCCGGTGCACGGCGGAGCTGCAGTGCAGCGCGTCGTGCTAAGACCGGTGGGCCTCACCGGCGATGGGAGTTGCAGTGCAGCGGACCTTACCGGCACGACGGAGCTGCATTACGACACGTCGTGCTACGACCGGTGGACCTCACTGACGGCGGGTGCTGCAGTGCAGCACATCGTTGGCGTGGCAGAGCTGCAGTGTAATGCGTTGTGCTGCATCCGGCAGACCTCACCGGCGGCGCAAGCTGATGTGCAGCGGACCTCATCGGCGACGGGAGCTGCAGTGCAGCGTACAGCGACGACAACGGCTATGACCCGTGGGAATTGAGCTTTGCCGCAGCGGCTGCTGGAAGGCGACGTTGCTGCTGGAGAAAGCCAAGGGACAGAGACGCTAGGTGGGGCATGATCAAAATTTGGCACAGATTATAATAGGGATTAATAAACCAGGACGAAGGTAGTACTGGGCAAAGGTAGTACTGGACAGTAAAAGGAGGAAATGATGATGATCAGGCGATCAAATTGGATATAAAATTGAGAAATGTCCTGTAATGAAAACTAAATTGCTTCAAAGCCACGTTTATTAGTTTTCAAACACACACAAATTTTTTTGGGTAGGATGACGTTCTATAGACACACACCAATACTAGATTGCTTTATCACATAGTTCTATAGACAATGATTTAAATTTCCATGGCTTGACATTTTATATGTTTTATCACATAGTTTCCTTTTATCTCTACTTCTTTAAAAGACTGAGTTTATGATGATTATATGTCTGCCTCCTGTCATTCCTGAGCATCAGATCTGCATGCTATGAGGTAAGTTGTGGCATTTTGGCAACAAGACCCCACTTCTCTGCTGCAACTTACAGAAAACCCCTTCAAATCTTGAAACCAATCACATCCCTCTCTCACCTCATCAAAATAGCCACGAGGAATATATTTTGAGTGAAACCTTACACACACAGACACACACCAAAACTAGATTGCTTTTGTTAGTTTGTAAACATGTATTATTCTACTTTGGATTCGTTGCAATGCACAGACACATTGCCAGTTATTTTGAAAATCTTAAAAATATGTGATTACCATGTGGATTTTACTCAAATATTCTTCCATGGTAGCCTGGGTCTCGTTGTTTTAAGATAAGTACACGATCACAAAAGGACAAATCATACTTGTGAGATGCCAACTTTAATTTTTCGAATAGAAAAATGGTTATGTATTCCCACTTCCATATACCTCTTAGATAAGTCTGTTCCTCGGGAAGCTGCATCCGCATTGAAGCGGCGACTCCGGAGAGGTCATGTCAGTCAGCGCTGCCCTTCCTTCCTCCAGCCACATCGCGACATCAATGCCGACCGCTGCATGCTCTGTGCCGGCATAAATGTGGCACAGTAAGAGGCATGTGCATTAGAAGGAAAAGCGCGGGAGGGATGGGTGGGTGATTTTCAGTGGGCCAGGGTGATCAGAAGCAGACGTGACAGCGATCTGGACACCCGCAAAGCACCCCGCATTTGTCTCAGGTTTGCGGGAGAAAATACATTCAGACCGCGCCGCGGACCGATACAAGACCACATTAAATGGCTTCCATGGTGCAGACAATGTGGTCCGAATGAATGCGGGAGGTTTGCGGATCTGCCCTAATAAGAAATTAAAAACTGACGTGGCGGCAACTCTCTAACAGTGAGGGATGCATGCATGTTGCTGCAAATGATGACTTTGTTGCTACTGGCTAATGAACACTGCTTGCTCTCATTTTCCATGGAAAAGAAAGCACATGCACGGCTTCAAGTGAGAGCAAATTATGGATGCACATGCTCAGCTTACCACACCATCCTCCCTCGCTCCGGTCACATCGCGGCATCAATGCCCGCCGTTGCATGCTCTGGGGCAGCATAAATGTAGTATGGTAAGCAGCGCATGCACTGAAAGGAAAGCGCGGGAGGGGCGGGGTGGATGGCTTTGGGTGGGACAGGATGGTCAGAAGCGGACGTGGCAGTGGTTTGGACTTCTGCAAAATCCCTCACGTTTGTCTTCGGTTTACATGAGAAAACACGTCCGGATTAGATTGAATGGCTTCTGTGGTTCGGATAGCACGATCCGGACATATGGGGGGGGGGGGGGGGGGGGGGGGGGGGGGGGGGGGGTATGCCCAAATAAGAAATTAAAAACTGACGTGGCGGCAACTCTGTAACGGTGAGGGATGCATGCATGCATGTTGCTTCAAATGATGACTTTTTTGCTCCTACCTAATGAACACGGCTAGCTCTCATTTTCCATGGAAAAGAAAGCACATGCACGGCTTCAAGCGAGAGCAAGTTATGGAACTGTCTGACGTTCCTTTCAGATCGCTAAAGAACGGCGCACAATGCTTGCGGAACTAATTCATGGACCTGAGTGATGTATGTACTAGCAAGCTAGCTGTGTACATACATATCTCTAATCAAGATGAGAACGACAACTTGATGATGGATCGCTCTGCCGGGTGAGGGTGAGGGTGAGAAAAGACATTATCCCGTGCATGGTATATACGGTATACCGTGCATGTATCAGCCACTGGTTATCTTTGATATTCGGATCCATGCATGCATCTGATAGTTGGGTTGCTTAGTTAACTTCAATTTATGACCTCTTATTCTATTAATTTATGTCATATGAATCAGTCACTATTTCCCCTAACAATTTTTCCCCGCAGTTATTACCTGCAATATCTGTCCTCTCACTCACAAAGTAGAAATGAGTAGTACTACACTAACTCAAGTTTTTTTTTCATATGATTCTAAAATTTAAATTTATTTTATCTTTTGAACCATAAGTTTTATTAATGATACATTTGCATATTTATGTTCCTTGTGAAGTGAACATTGAAATAAGATCACTCTTGAATATATTTTCATAAATTTTAAAATTCAAATACGAAACGTGGAGAGACGTTGCGAAACTGTAAAAAACTACTGGATGTACCAAGTTTCATTGAGTTTTCTATAGATCAGGTTTCTATAGGTCTTGTTTAAAATATCTCGTCGGTATAAACACATTTGTCCAAATAGAATATAACACAAAAAATTATTTCAGAAGATATCAAGCATCTAAATCGTTAAATAGAAAGAGAAAATATACTTTGGGATAGAGTTGCAACGAGGGGCAGGCATCCAAACGAAAGGACACTATTTAAAAAAGGCTGACACACACAAACTGACCATGTGATAGAAAGGTGGAGAAAAATGAGAGGTACAGCAGCTTAGCACATTGTGGTTTCTTTAGGACTCTATTTGTTTTTGATAAAAGAGAGCTTTCCTCTCCAATTTCCATTAATAGAAATCACCAACTCTTACAACTGAAAGAAAAAACAGAGACTAACATAGCTATCTTTCCCCCGGTCAAGCTTTGGCTATTGAGGGAGGAGGGGGAGCCATCCCTCCCCCTACCCACCAGTCCTCAAAACGCAAAACCCCCCAGGGAGAGGATCTAAGGCCTAGGCTCAACATCGGTCCCAGCACCAGCATTACAGGGTTTTAAAGGCAGAGCATACCAAGCTAGGATATGATTCTTAACAGTCTCACATATAAATCTCCAAAAGGAGGATGGGAAAATAAGGAAAACAGTAATGCTTTGAGGCTTTGAGCGTCCATCGCAGCACCATAGATCCAAGGAGTCTTTGAAGCTTCATCCCATGATTCTTCTAGTCTCCAGGCACCACCCATGTACTGCTTTGTACACTTCTTCAGCCACTTCATCGACCTGCTTTATTCCTGCCTCCATCATATTATTTCTTGCGGGGTTTTTCTGCAAAATATTCCAATCATGTAAGTTTTTAAGCAACAGGGTAACAGGTATGAAGGGGTCATTCACCCTGTTATTATCAAAAATAATACTATTTTTCAGTTCCAAACAGTCCAACATATAGCCGAAATTCCTATCAAAACTAAACCTCTTTCTTCTTTTCCAAAAGATTTCACCCAATTTCTCATCACCAGATCTAAGTCATCTGGCACATCATCTAGATTAAAAGCACATTTCAGGATATTCCACAAGAGCCTAGCTACTGAACAGGTCAAAAACAAGTGATTAATACTCTCTCTACGCCCACAGAATGGGCACTTATCATCACCCTCCCAGCTCCTGTCGGGTGGTAGGTGCGACATATGCCAACGGGTGGCTTATCATTGTGGGAGCCAGTAAGACATCGCCGGTGCCTGGAAACGGATAAGGCGAAGACATGCACGCCGGCGGATCTTACCCAGCTTCGGGGCTCTCCGTGGAGATAACACCCCTACTGCTGCTCTGCGGGGTCTCCGCATGTTCACTAGATGAATCAAGTAGCTACACAACGCTCCTTGAGCTGTTTGGTGGGAGGAGGAAGAAGGGCACGGCTAGCCTGCTTCTTCTCCTTGTGTGGTGTCTAGGACTAGCAATGGGTCGAACCCTTTGCATGGGTGCTCCGGGGGGTTTATATAGGCCTACCCCCCGGGGGTACAATGGTAATCCGACTGGGCGCGGGGCCCAGCCGTCTGTGACTGCGCTCGCCGGCTTCTGCGCCGGCTGCTGGGGCCCGCCGACTGGTGGGTCCCGCCGGCTGCCGGCCCCTTGGTCGACAGGCAGGCCCCACTTGTCCAGGGCCTGGTCGGCGGCTGGTTACTGTGGCTCCATCTTGTTGACGTGAGCTTCATCGTGGTAAACGCGGCTACAGTACCGCCGCCTGTCAGGCGATCGCTGTAGCCTTACCGCGTCTTGTCTCCTTAATGGGGCGTCCTCTTCGAGGAAGGCGGCAAGCCGGCTGCGGGGAGCCGGCTCTGTCTTGGGCCGACTGGTTGGAGGCGTGGCCGCCTTCGGGCGTCTCTCTGCTCAAAGGGGCCCACCGTCTGTGGGCCACGCTGGCGGCCCGTCGTGGGTGATGCCAGGGTCAACATGGCAACAGTGCCGCGCCGGATGGGTCGTGCCTAGCCCGTACGGCGCACCATGCCAGGCGTGCTCCGGGATTCGGGGGTGGCAGGCTTTACTGTAGCCACGCCCCGTCGCACCGCCGTTAGGTGGGTGCAAACTTTGTGGGTACGGTCTTGACCGCTTTATGGGGAGCCGGCTTCTTGGAGTCGGCCTTCTCATGGCCGGCTTCTTGGAGTCGGCCTTCTCATGAGGGCTAAAGTCGGACCGCCTTCCGAAAGCCGGCCTGGGTTGCAGCTAGCTAGGGGAAGGCGGCCCCATGTCTTGGATTCTTGAGAGCCGGGCGGGCTCGTAACTTTTTCAGAAGGGCCAGGGGAAGCCGGCTAGGCTACCCATGGCTATTTACTCCGACAGTAGTCCCCGAAGCTGATCGAGCTCCGAGGTGAGCAGGGGGACGAGAAGCTTGGTCAGCTTCCCATCCTGAAGAGCCGGCTTAGCGGGTGTACGCCGACTTTAGAGAGCCCCACGTCTTGTAGGCGAGAGGAGGGGGGCAACCTGCGTGCCGATTACGGGCCCTCCCGCGGCCACGTGGCGGCGAGATCCTGCGAGCGCACGCGCGCGACGGGACGCCGCCGCAGGCCTGGGCCGCCACTCGCGAGCCTTGGTCCGGGCACGGATCTTTCGTGGCCCACAGGGGCCGCTCGCCTTCTCGAGGCAGTTTTGTTTCGCTGTTAAGGCTCGATAATCGCGGGACGTGGGGAGTGGGCACGATCGATCCCCACGCTTCCCCACGCCGCGCCTCCTCGGCTCCGCCACGTGAGCCTATAAGTAGGGGGAGGAGGGAGAGCGACAGAGGTTCGCACGCTCCCTCCCGCTCCGCCCCTCCTAACCCTCGTCTTCTTCCTCTCGCTGCCGTCGCAGCTTCCTGTCTCAGCGCCGTCGCGTCTCTACACCGCCTCGCTCCCATGGCGTTGTCAAGCTCGTGGGACGGCTCCAACGTCCATGAAGACCACGTGGAGTTCCTTCGCCAGACCCGGCGCCTGCCCGGCGCCGACCGCGTACAGGTCCGCCTGGCGCCCGCGAAGGAGATCTCGCCGGCGCCGGAGGAGGGCGAGCGGGTCGTCTTCCGCTCGCACTGCCTGCGCGGCTTCGGCCTTCCGGCGAGCGGGTTTCTGCGCTCTTTCCTGGAGTTCTACAACCTCCAGCCGCATCACCTTACGCCCAATGCGGTGATGCTGCTGTCGGCCTTCGTCTCCCTCTGCGAAGGCTTCTTGGGGCTGCTCCCCACGCTGGAGCTCTGGGGAGAGTTCTTCCAGAGCAAGCTCGGCACAGTCGTCGCCGGCGTGCCCGCCCCCTGCGGAGCCTTCATCGCCATGAGGAGGGCGAGCGAGAACAACCCGTTCCCGCCCATCCCCCTGATCCAGTCGGTGAAGGTCTGGCAAAGATCTTATTTCTATGTGAAGAACATCGCCGAGCAAGGAGACTACATCAACCTGCCGGCTTACGTAGCCAGCCCGCCGGCTGGGAGGCATCCCTCGTGGAGCTTCCGGTCCCGGTCATTGTCTCCGGCCGGGAACGCCGCCATCTCCCGGCTTCGGGTGATGATTCAGTCGGAAGGCTTGCACGGGGCCGACTTGGTGGCCGCCTTCGTGGAGCGCCGGATCCTTCCTCTCCAAAGCCAGCCCCATATGATGTGTCAGATGAGCGGCCGCTTCGACCCAAGCCGTCTGAGCACATGGGAAATGCCCCACGCGGAGGTGGCACTCATGGTTAACTACATCGCCAACTGCAAGCTCGCCGGGGACTGGCAATACGGCAAGGTGCGTATTCCCGCGCCAATCCTCCGCCCGTGGTAAGCTTCTCTCTCTATCTTCTTTTTGTCGTCGGCCGGCTTCATGACGGCCGGCTTCTGACCAGTCGGTTCCTTTGAGCAAAACCCTCTTCTTGCGCCGCCGGCTGGGACGGCAGGGATTGAACGCCAGTACGCCCCCGACCGCACGGAGGATGACGTTGACGACCCGGACTTGGGGGCGGCCGCCATGGAAGACGCCGTCATGGGGGACAGCGCCGAGCCCGGAGGCTCAAAGTTCACCGCGAGCTTCGAGGACTGGCCGGACGATTTCGAAGCCGAAGTCGCCCCGCGTTGCCAGCCGGCGGCCGATCAACAGGGCGCGGGCTCGTCTGTCGTGCCGGCTGCCGGCGGCGCGCAGAAGCGCCGGGCCGCTCTAGGCCTCTTCGGCAGTCAGCCGAAGAAGTCCAAGCCCTCCACCGCGGCGACAAAGCGAGACGAGGCGGCCGCGAAGGCGGCCCGCTTCCGCAAGGAGGTGAAGCAGCCCCAGGCGGTCTCGGCGTAAGTCTTCGATTGCCTTGCCGCATGCTTGTCATCATTCTCTTTCTCTTCGAATATTCTTCTTAGCTTTTTCTCGCTTGCCGGATAGGGCCCCGCTTTCCCTTGAGCGGGGTCCGGGCGGCTCCGTCGTGGGGCCGGCTGGAGGGTCTTCGAGCTCCCGCCGCGTGGACCCCCGCGCCGATCTCAGGGAGGCCACAGAGCGGAACGCCCGCGAAGCGCGAGAGGAGCGCGAGGCGGCGGAGAAGGCGGCCGCCCAGGCGGCGAGGGAGCAGGCCGACGCGGCGGCCAAGTCCCAGACGGAGGCGGCTACTGCGGAGACGGAGGCGGAAAGCTCGCGCAACCAGCCTCCGCTGCTTGCCATTCCTCTCCGAGCTGTAGCCCCCGACACCCCATTGCCCTTGGCGGAGGAGATCGTCCAAGACCCGCCGTTGTTGGAGAGGGGGGAGGACCCCGTGGCCTTTGCGGGGAGAGCGCCGCTAGCGGCGCCAACCGGAGCGGGCCAAGGCGGCCAACCGTCAGCGGCGCCAGAGGGGCCGGCCGGAGGTGAGCCGGAGAACAGAGCCGGCCTCGAGGTGCAGCCGGCGACGGGCCGGCGCGCAGGGGGAGGCGCCGCTCCGCCGGAGTTGCACCTAGCCGCGGGCGTAGGCCAGTCGGCGGAAGATCTGGAGGCGGCCAGCACTGCCACGTCCGAGTGGACTCCCAGCGGGGGAACTGGCGAGCTGAATGTAGCGGCTCAAGGGGTCCGGAGCCGGCTGCAAGCTCAGGCCGCCCTGCTGCAACAGTTCACCCAGGAGTTCTTGTCAACGCGAGCCACTATCCGGGTGAGTCCTTCGTTATTGGATGCTTTGCTTTCTTAATTTCTTCCGTGGGGGCGCGTCAGTGCACCCACTGGGTGTAGTCCCCGAGATTCGGGCCGACTGCTGCGCAGTCGGGTCGGATCTTTCTCGACGGCTATCTTACTTTGCTTTTTTCTGAACTTTCAGGAATACCACAACCTTCGTGCTGCCGCCTTCAACTCCCAGGCTCGGGAGTTGAGCTGGCGGACCGACGACCTGGCCGACAGCCGAAGTAAGTACTTGGTTTTGTCTGTCTCCTGTGGGGGTGCGTCAGCGCACCCACTGGGTGTAGTCCCCGAGATTCGGGCCGACTGCTGCGCAATTGGGTCGGATCTTTCTTGACGACTCTTTTCTTATTGGTTTTTATTTTTCTTTGTCTTCAGGGGCCAACGCCGACTTGAGGAAGGAGCTTGGCGAAGCGAAGGCCGCCCTTCACACCAAGGAGGCCGAGTGCGCTGCCTTGGTCCAGGAACGGGATCGCCTAGCCAAGAAGCTGGCCGACCAAGGGGAGAGCCACAAAGCGGCCCTGCGGGCGGCGCAGGAAAGTGAAGCCGCCTTGATGGCGGAGTATGAGATGGAGGCGGCGAGCTGGTCTGAGACCCGGCGAGCCCTGGACGAAGGCTTCGGTCGGATCGAGGACTTGATCGACGGTAAGTTGCCTTCTTAGCCCTTCTCCTGCCCCTTGCCGCCTGGGTTTTTTGACTTATCTTGAGCTGTTGCTTGTTGTTTCTTGCAGATTACTTCCCGGGCTACTCCGCCTTCGCCGCCCAAAGCATTGAGGCCCATCGCGAGGCGCGCCGTCAAGCGGGGGCCGACATTGCGCCGGATGCAAACCGGACCCTTGAGGAGCAGCTCCTGGCTGTCCAGGCACGGTTGCAGCCGGCTCATCGGATGCTTCGCCGGCTCCAACGTGCCGGGGCGCAAGTGTTGGCCGCCCTCTGGCCCGGCGAGACGATCCCCCGCACCCCAAGCCGAACTGCCGACTGGCTGGAAGTCGCAGTTGGTCGCTTCGAGGCTTGCAAAGAGTCAGCGGCCCGCCTCGGAGCCGGGCGGGCGTTGGAATTCGTTCGGGCTTGGTACCCAGGGTTGAGCCTGGACCAGCTGCGCACTTGGCGGATGGAGGCCAACGCGGAGCTGGAGGAGGTGAGGCCGGCTATCGCCCAGCGAGCTTCGACGATCGCCGAGTGCACCGACATCAGCGTTTTCGCACCCGAAATCGATGATGACGGTGTTGCTCAGCCGGAGGAGTGGTTCGGGCTGAACCCGGCGGTGGGCGAGGACTCGGCGGATGAGATTGCCTCCAGCGACGAGGGCGAAGAAGACGAAGACGAGGACGGCGAAGACGTCGAGCCGGCTGGTGGAACAACCAGCCGACCTCAGGCCGACCGTGCCTCCAGCAACGAGGCGCGTGGAAGCGCGCCCTCTGCGGGAGGCGGCGACCAAGCCGAAGTTCGTCAGCCGGCCGCTCCTTCAGCCGGCACGACCGTCTCCGCCAACCAGTCTGGCTCGTCGGCCGCTCCGCCAGCTTGACCTGCCGTCTTTATCTTTCCTGCTTTGTTGTCTTTAAACAATCTTTATTGAGTTTTTGCAGTTCCACCCACTGGGGGTGTATCCAAACTATGTTCAATGCTGGCCTCTTGGAGGTCTTTTTATGTAAATATTATCATGTGCATGTTTGGTTTCCATTCGCGTATGCTTTTTTATCCGTAGGCTTTTTCCTTTGCCGCCTTCCCTCTTTGGGGAGGCAAGTAATTGAGCTTTCTTGGATTAAAGTGAAGTGAATGGAAACCGGTCGGCCGGCTACTCTGGTAGCCAGTCGGCGGGGTGAGAAAAACCGGCTTTTGTTATATTAGTCCGTTAGTCCCTAGCCGTTTTTCGTGTGGGCGCCCGTTCCTACCTTTAACTCTTGCCAGCCGGACAGCCGGTTCTTCGAACTGCGACTTTTGGCAAGGGAAGGCTTGAGAGCCGGCACACTACTTGTCTGACTGCGGGTAGGACTTCTAACATAACTCCAGTCGGCCAGTCCCCGAGCCGACTAGTCGAACTCGGTGCCAGACGGAATAAGTAAATGATACGACAAGGTCATAAGCATGATACTTTTCATTCATAAATAAGGGATGTCAGTCCCCGAGCCCTCCTCGGGGGGGCCTATTGTCTTGTACTTAATACAAAAGTTAGTGTGATACATACTGCCTTTCAACTGTAAAATCTTCGAAGGAGGTTGGCGTTCCATGGCCATTCCGACTCCTTGTCGGAGTCGTCTCTCTTGCGTGCCTTCGGCTTCTGTGCATCGATCAGGTAGTAGGAGTCGTTGCCTAGAGCTCTGCTGATGACGAAGGGGCCCTCCCAAGGGGCTGAGAGCTTGTGCTGGACGGCTGTTCGCTGGATCAGTCGGAGCACAAGATCGCCCTCTTGGAAGGATCTTGGCCTGACCTTCCGGCTGTGGTAACGGCGCAAACCCTGCTGGTAGATGGCAGACTGGCTGAGAGCTAACAGCCGGCTTTCTTCCAGCAAGTCGACGCCGTCTTCTCGTGCTTCCTTGGCCTCCGCTTCCGTGTACATGGTTACTCGAGGCGAGTCAAATTCGATGTCAGTTGGGATGACCGCCTCGGCACCATACACAAGGAAGAAAGGGGTGAAGCCGGTTGACTTGTTTGGTGTAGTGCGCAGACTCCAGAGGACAGCCGGCAGCTCATCAAGCCAACAGCCGGCTGAGCGCTCCAGAGGTACAACCTGTCGGGGCTTGATGCCGGAGAGGATGAGGCCATTGGCTCGCTCGACCTGGCCGTTTGACTGCGGGTTGGCGACGGATGCTAAGTCCAGCCGGATACCTTGGGTTGTGCAGAAACGTGCCAATGCTCCTTTGGCAAAATTCGTGCCGTTGTCGATGATGATGCTGTGTGGCACGCCGTACCGTGCTGTTATGTCTGCAATGAATGTCACAGCAGTCGGCCCATTCAGCTTCTTGATCGACTTTGCCTCAATCCACTTGGTGAATTTGTCCACGGCGACGAGCAAATGCGTCATGCCGCCACGCGCCGTCTTGAATGGGCCCACCATGGCCAGTCCCCAAACGGCAAAGGGCCAAGTGAGGGGAATGGTCTTGAGTGCCGAGGCCGCCATGTGTTGCTTGGGCTGAAGAGTTGGCATCCCTTGCAATGTTTAACTAATTCTTTGGCATCATCCAAAGCAGTCGGCCAGAAGAAACCATGGTGGAAGGCTTTGGCGACAAGTGATCTTGAGGCCGCATGGTGGCCGCATTCTCCTTGGTGAATGTCTCTGAGGATTGCAATGCCTTTCTCTTGCTCGACGCACCGTTGGAGGACTTAAGTGACACTGCGCTTGACGAGCTCTCTGTTGACGATCGTGTATGCTCCGGCTCGACGTTGGACTTGTCTTGCTTCTGTTTCGTTAGCCGGCAGGTCTTGGTTTACTAGGAAGTTGAGGATGGACTGAGCCCATGATGGAGCCGCGACTTCTTCTACTGCCAATGTGGCTACGACCACCAGGGTGGGCGGGGTGGGCGGTGAGGTGCTGGAGTCGGCCGCCGGCTGTTGTGTTGGTGCAGTCCCCGAGCCGGCTACCGCAGTCCCCGAGCCGGCTGCCGAAGTCCCCGAGCCGGCTGCTGGGGTCGCCGGGCCGGTTACGGGAGTCTTGGGGTCGCCTACTTGGTTCTTCGAGCCGGACTCGGCCGCATCGGGGTCAGGCGGCACGAAGATGGAATCGGACTCTGGAGACGGCTTGATAGACGGCTTGAGGAGGCGTTGGAGAGCGACGCCGGCTGGAATTGCTTGCCGAGTGGAGCCTATTCGAGCCAGGGCATCGGCTGGCTCGTTGTCGGCTCGCGGTACATGGAGGAACTCGCATCCTTCAAAGTATCCGCTGAGTTGTTGGACCAGGAAGCGGTAGCTCGCCATATTCGCATCCTTGGCGTCCCAGTCGCCGGATGATTGCTGGACTACCAGGTCCGAGTCGCCATAACATAGGATCCGGCGAATGCCAAGTTCTTTGGCAAGCCGGAGCCCATGTATGAGCGCCTCGTACTCGGCCACATTGTTGGAGGCAGCAAAGTGGATCTGTAGCGTGTATCTAAGCTTGTCGCCTTTCGGAGAGGTAAGGACGACGCCGGCTCCCAAGCCGGTGCGCATCTTGGACCCGTCGAAGTGCATGCGCCAATGGGTGGAGTCGGGAGCCGGCGGCAGGTACTGGGTCTCGGCCCAGTCGACGAGGAAGTCGGCCTGTGCTTGGGACTTGATGGCAGTGCGGGGCTGGTAGAAGATCGTGTATGGGGCCAGCTCGATGGCCCATTTCGCCACCCGGCCGGATGCGTCCCGACTGCCTATGATCTCGGCTAGCGGGGCAGTGCATACGACCGTGACGGGATGCTCTTGAAAGTAGGGCTTCAGCTTCTTGGCGGTGAAGTACACGCCATAACACATCTTTTGGTAGTGCGGGTAGTTCTGCTTTGAAGCGGACAGCACCTCACTTAAATAATACACCGGCCTCTGGACCGGCTGGACTCGGCCTTCTTCTGGGCGCTGGACTACGATGACGGTGCTGACCACCCGGCTGGTTGCAGCGATGTAGAGGAGCATGGGCTCTTTCTCAGTCGGCGCTGCGAGGACAGGCGGCGTGGCCAGCATCTTCTTCAGCTCGTGAAAAGCTTGGTCGGCCTGGTCGTTCCACTCGAAGTGAGTGCTCTTCTTCATGAGGCGGTAGAGAGGGAGAGCTTTCTCTCTGAGCCAGCTGATGAAGCGGTTCAAGGAGGCTAAGCACCCGGTGAACTTCTGAATGTCTCGAAGCTTGGTGGGGATCGCCATTCTCTCGATGGCCTTGATCTTCACCGGGTTGCACTCGATGCCGCGTTTCTCGGGGTTGAGCTTGATTTGGAACCGGCGTAAGTTCTCAAACGTTTGCTTGAGGTCCCCCAGCAAGGTGCTGCGCTTCTCCGTCTTCACCACGATGTCGTCCACGTATACGTGAGCGTTTCTGCCGAGTTGCTTGAGGAGGCACTTCTGCATGCAACGCTGAAAAGTGGCACCGGCATTTCTCAAGCCGAATGTCATAGTCAGGTAGCAGAAGGCTCCAAATGGCGTGATGAAGGTGGTCTTCAAGCGGTCGTCCGGGTCTAGCTTTATCTGATGATATCCGGAGTAAGCATCCAAAAAACTCAACAACTCGCATCCGGCTGTGGAGTCTATCACTTGGTCAATCCTTGGCAGGGCAAAAGGATCTTTGGGGCAGGCCTTGTTGAGGCTCGTGTAGTCTATACACATGCGCCACTTGTTGTTCTTATTTAGCACAAGGACCGGGTTGGCGAGCCACTCAGGAAAGAAAAGTTCCATGATGAAGCCGGCCGCCAAGAGCCGGGCTATCTCCTCCCCTACAATCCTGCGCTTCTCCTCCGACAATCGGCGAAGGGGTTGTCTGACTGGCTTTGTGTCTTCTCGAACGTGTAGTTTGTGCTCGCCGAATTTCCTTGGAACACCCGGCATGTCCTTGGGCGACCATGCAAAGATGTACCGATTCTCACGGAGGAAATCGGCGAGCTCGCCTTCCTATTTGCTATTCAGGTTTGCCCCGATGACGGCAAACCTCTCTGGATGCTCGGGGTCAATAGGTATCTTCTTCGTCTCCTTGGCCGGCTGGAAAGATCCTTGAGTGTCATGCTCCTTGGGGTCGGGGGACACGGCCGACTGTTTGCCGGCTATGGCCACGACTCGGTCCAACATCTTCTTCTCTTCGGCTATTACAAGGGACTCGGCTAGCCGGCTGCTGGCTGCTGCGCACTCAGAGGACTTCTTGTAGTCGCCAACTACGGTGATGACGCCTTTGGTGCTTGGTATCTTCATCTTGAGGTATGCATAGTGGGGAACTGCTATGAATTTGGCCAAGGCAGGTCGGCCAAGCAATGCATGGTAAGGGCTCTCCAGGTCCACCACTTCAAACCAAATCGCTTCCCGGCGGAAATGCTCCTTGTCCCCAAAAAGCACATCAATCTTGATCTTGCCAATGGGGGCGCAGGACAGGCCGGGTACGATGCCATGGAATACCGTCCGAGTAGGCACGAGCTGCTTCGTCTTGACGTTTAGCTTTTCCAGGGTGTCACGGTACAGGATGTTGATGCTGCTCCCGCCGTCTATCAACACACGGGAGAAGCGGGCGGCGCGTCTGTCCGTTGCAAGGGTGGCTTCCAGGACCAAAGCATAAGAGCCGGGAGACGGCATCACCTCCGGATGGTTGGCCCGGCTCCAACTGATGGGCTTTTCTGACCAATGCATGTGTCCGGTGGGGTTGGCAGCGACCACGCCAACTTCCTGGCGCTCTTGGCGTTTGCTGCGCCGGTCTTCGGGCTGGCTTGTAAAGACGATGTAGGTTGCTTGCTCATCAGGGAACTCGTCATGCACGGCTCCGACTGCGGGCCGAGCGGCCGGAGGCGGCGGAGGCTGAGGCGGCGGGCCGGCAGGCGGAGGCGGCACGAGCCCTTCGCCCTTAGAGATTCGGGTGAGCCAATGGCACTTCCGGGTCGTGTGGTTGGACGGCTTCGCGCCACTGTGGAACTTGCAAGGGGCGTCGAGGGTTTGCTCGTAGGAGAAGGCGGGCTGCCAAGCCGGCCTGCCGCCCATGGGCTTCTTGGGCGCCGGTCGTTCTTCGGGCGGCGCATCTTCGACTGTGGCCACCTGCCGGCTGGCGGGAGGCGGCGCGGGGCCCTTGCGCTTGTGGTCGTTCGAGTTGGGGTGTCGGCCGGAATCCCCAGCCGGCGTCTTGGGCGCCGGGTTGAGTACCTTTCCGGACGCGTCTACCCGAAGCTCGGTCTTCATCGAGGAGTCGGCGGTGGCATACTTGTCCGCTATGTCCAGAAGCTCGTCGAGGGTAGCCGGCTCGTCGTAGAGGAGCTTGTGCTTGAGGAGGGTGCCTTCTCGGCATCCGGCTGTGAAGTATTCTATGGCTTGCACCTCGTGCACCCCTTCACAGGAGATGCGGAGCTCGGCCAACGCGTGAGGTAATCGCGAGTGGACTCGGCGGGGCCTTGTACGCACAAGGAGAGCTGTCTGGGCTTGGGAGCCTGCTTGTAGGTGCTGGTGAAGTTGCGGATGAAGGCTTCTGTGAAATCTAGCCAGCTGTTGATGCTACGCGGCTTGAGGCTGTTGAGCCAGGTCCGCGCCGTGCCTTACAGCATGAGGGGCACGTACTTCACGGCAACGCGCCGGTTGCCGTTGGCTATGCTAACCGCGGTGGAGTAGTCGATCAACCAATCTTCCGGCTTCACGGAGCCGTTGTACTTGGGCGTGTCTCTTGGGAGCGAGAACCCTTTGGGAAAGGGCTCGTCGCGGATGCGGGGGCCGAAACAAGGCGGGCCGACATCGTCTTCTTCTTCCAACGCCAGGGATCGCGCCAGGCGGTCGATCCGATGGCGGGCGTCGTTCTCGCTGATTCCTTCGCGGCGGCCCAGCCGGCCGCTGAGAGTCGGGTGCTCCACTGGCGGCGGGGCGGGATATCTCTCTCCACGGGGCGGAGGCGGAGGCGGGTCGCCACGCCATTCCATGGCTCGGGGATGACCGTCCGCGTCTCACTCGATGGAGATTCGGGTCCGGCTACGGCTGGCAGCCGGCTCTTTCTCGCGCCGCGCGCGGGTGTCGCTCGTAGCCGGCATCCGGGACGTCGCGCCGTGATCTCGGCGCGGGGGAGGGCTTTCCGCGCGGGCGTCGGCTTCGTGTCGCCGCGCGGCTGCGTCAATCAATTGCTGGATGCGCCGGGTCATGTGGGGGAGGTCTTCGGCCTCCAAGCCGTCCAACTCATCTACAGCCACCTGGGCGGCACGCAAGTTTTCGAGCGGAGTGGTATAGACCGGGCGATCGACTCCCAGCGTGTCGGCGATGACGGCGCCGCGTTGCTTGACAAGGCCGGCCCGGCTTGGCCCGCCCGGGGCCGACGTGCCGAAGGCGGCGCGGTCAGCTTCGCGCTGGTAGGCCTCAGTGAGGCGTCTTACGGAGGCCAGCCTCCGGCCCTCTGCGAGGAGGGCGAGGCGGCGTGCTTCCAGTGCTTCGTCGTCGGCATTAGCCGGGAGGGGAGTGGACAAGTCGTGGGCCGCCGCGGTGAGGCGTCGTGGGCGCTCTCGTCGGCCAGGCCGCCGTGGCCGACAACCATCACTTCGGCGGTGACAGCATCGCAGCCGTCGGCTCGAGGAAGCGGGTCGTTGTAGATCACGACGTTGGTGGGGAAGGTGTCGTAGGAGGCCGTGTCGGAGTCGACAGGCGTCGGGTCGGTGGAGCCAATCGACTCCAGGTCCGCAGCGGGCTCGCTGGAGACATGGAGCTGGCCGAGAAGATTGGCGAGGTGGTCAGTGCCCGCATCGGAGGCGAGCTCGTCAGAGGTGAGAGTTTCGTCGAGGAGATCGGCGAGGCCGCTTGCCGCGCAGATGCTGGTGACGCCTTGCAGCGCGTCGTGGCAAGCGCCATCGGGCATGCCGGGCTGGCTACGCTCGCGGGGGAGGAATAAGGTTCCCGTCCAGAACAGGTCTCCGGACGACGGTGCACCTGGCCCCACGGTGGGCGCCAAAATGTCGGGTGGTAGGTGCGACATATGCCAACGGGTGGCTTATCATTGTGGGAGCCAGTAAGACATCGCCGGTGCCTGGAAACGGGATAAGGCGAAGACATGCACGCCGACGGATCTTACCCAGCTTCGGGGCTCTCCGTGGAGATAACACCCCTACTGCTGCTCTGCGGGGTCTCCGCATGTTCACTAGATGAATCGAGTAGCAATACAATGCTCCTTGAGCTGTTTGGTGGGAGGAGGAAGAAGGCACGGCAAGCCTGCTTCTTCTCCTTGTGGGGTGTCTAGGACTAGTAAGGGGTCGAACCCTTTGCATGGGTGCTCTGGGGGGTTTATATAGGCCTACCCCCGGGGGTACAATGGTAATCCGACTGGGCACGGGGCCCAGCCGTCTGTGACTGCGCTCGCCGGCTTCTGCGCCGGCTGCTGGGGCCCGCCGACTGGTGGGTCCCGCCGGCTGCCGGCCCCTTGGTCGACAGGCAGGCCCCACTGTCCAGGGCCTGGTCGACGGCTGGTTACTGTGGCTCCATCTTGTTGACGTGAGCTTTCATCGTGGTAAGCGCGGCTACAGTACCGCCGCCTGTCAGGCGATCACTGTAGCCTTACCGCGTCTTTCTCCTTAATGGGTCGTCCTCTTCGAGGAAGGCGGCAAGCCGGCTGCGGGGAGCCGGCTCTGTCTTGGGCCGACTAGTTGGGAGGTGTGGCCGCCTTCGGGCGTCTCTCTGCCCAAAGGGGCCCACCGTCTGTGGGCCACACTGGCGGCCCGTCGTGGGTGATGCCAAGGTCAACATGGCAACAGTGCCGCGCCGGACGGGTCGCGCCTACCCCGTACCGCGCACTGCGCCAGGCGTGCTCCAGGATTCGGGGGTGGCAGGCTCTTCTGTAAGCCACGCCCCGTCGCACCGCCGTTAGGTGGGTGCAAACTTTGTGGGTACAGTCTTGACCGCTTTATGGGGAGCTGGCTTCTTGGAGTTGGCCTTCTCATGGCCGGCTTCTTGGAGTCGGCCTTCTCATGAGGGCTAAAGTCGGACCGCCTTCCGAAAGCCGGCCTGGGTTGCAGCCAGCTAGGGGAAGGCGGCCCCATGTCTTGGATTCTTGAGAGCCGGGCGGGCTCGTAACTTTTTCAGAAGGGCCAGGGGAAGCCGGCTAGGCTACCCATGGCTATTTACTCCGACAGCTCCTACGTAGCAGGTTATCTTTAGTGAGGATGTTGTTTCTAAGAGCCAGCCACATGAAGACCTTAACTCTAGGTGGTATTTTGATCTTCCACATATACAAATGTGGGTATTTGATTCCATTCTCTATTAAATGTCTATAAAAGGATTTTACCGTATATATCCCCTTGTTTGTTAGAGTCCATTTCACCTTATCTTTTTCATCCCTCAGCACCACTGAGTTGCAAGCCTCTTTTATATGTTCCCACATCTCTCTTGAATCCCCTGTCAGAGTTATCCTAAATTGTATGTTATCAATCCCCCTCCATAATATCCTTAATTGTTTTCTTTTTATCAAAACAAATGTTATACAATCTGGGGAAATTTTTGCATAAAGGTGCCGATCCAATCCACCAGTCTTCCAAGAATCTAGTGTTTCCTCCATCTCCTACAACAAATTTACAAAGCGAGGTAAAATGGTCTCTATGTTTTAATATCTCCTTCCAAAATTGGGAGTCTCCCTGTTTGGCAATTATATTTCCAATAGCCTTAACCCCTTGATATTTTTTCATAATAATTTCCTGCCACAAACCTCTTGTGTTATAAATTTTCCACCACCACTTGCTCAATAAAGCTTTATTCATATTTGTTATGTTTTGAATTCCCATTCCACCCATGTCTTTAGGTCTGCAAACATCAGACCATTTGACAAGATGATATTTTTCCTTTTATCATCTTCCTGCCATAACAGTCTAGCTCTAAAAAAAATCCATACGCTTATTCACCCCAACAGGTAATCCATAAAAGGACATCATAAAATAAGGAATGCCTGTCAGGGAAGATTGGATTAATGTGACCCTCCCAGCACTAGCCAGAAGCCTTCCTTGCCAGGTTTCACATTTTTTCCATCTTGTTCTCTGGAGGTTTCCAGTGTTTATTTTTTATTCTTCTTTTATCCACTGGTAGTCCTAAATATTTCATGGGTAAGGCCCCTATTGGACAAGTGAATATTTTAGCATATTCATCCTTTTTTTCCTCGGCCTCCCCAAAAAGAAAAAGCTCACTTTTATGAAAATTAATTTTCAAACCAGACATTTGCTCAAAAGGCATAATATGTATTTGAGGTTTTGAGCATTATCCATGTCATCTTGTAAAAGGAAAATGGTGTCATCTGCATATTGAAGCATGTTAATCCCATCTTCAACATATTCCTCCAGAACACCTTTTACTAACCCATTTTTTCTGGCATTATCCAGCATGATGGCTAAAGCATCAACTGCCAGGTCAAAATTGAGAGGTGACAAAGAGTCCCCCTGTCTCAGCCCTTTATGAGTAGGAAAATATTTTCCTAAGTTTTCATTAACCTTCACACATACTTTCCCACCTCTAATGGTTTCCATTACCCAATCTATCCATTTATCTGGAAAGCCTTTAATTTGGAGCATTTGGAAAAAGAAAAGACCATTTGATCTTATCATATGCTTTTTCAAAATCTATCTTCAAGAGCAAGGCACCTTGTTTTTTCTTTTTATGCTATTCAAGGCTTCATGCAAGATCAAAACTCCCTCCATAATATATCTGCCTTTAATAAAAGCAGTCTGCATAGGAGAGATGACATTAGCTGCCATCAGGTTTAGCCTGTTCATCAAGACTTTCGTTATAATTTTGAAACAAACATTCAGCAAACAAATATGTCTAAACTTTTGTATTTTATTAGCATATTTTCTTTTTGGGACCAAGGTGATAATCCCATAATTCAACCTACTGATATCAACTTTTTTTTAGCAAAATCATCCAGCAGAGCCTTGAGATCATGCTTAACCAGATCCCAATAGTGTTGATAGAACTCAGCTCTAAATCCATCAGGGCCAGGTGATTTGTTATGGGCCATTTTAAAGACCACAATCTTAATTTCCTCTAAAGAAAAATCCCCAGTCATCATGTCTCTGTATGGATCCTGAATCATCTATGGATTTTCAATATTTAAAGAAAATGTAGAGTCATCAGGGTGACCAAACAGGTTTTTATAAAAACTTGTGATATAATCCAATAAATTTGTATCCCCTTCAATCTCCCCCTCATCTTGCTCTAATCTATTAATCATATTTCTCCCAAGTCTTCCATTTGCCTTGGCATGCAAGAATCTTGTATTACTGTCTCCTTCTAGGAGTTCATCTACCTTAGCTCTTTGTTTCCATTTAGCTTCTTCTTGCTGCATAAGCCTATCAATATGTGCTCTGAGTTCCATTTGTTCTTTTCTGTCAGCTGCTGTGAGCCCATTGATTTCACAATCTTTATCAATATTATCTAGTTTAAGTAAAATGTCTTTCTTCAATTCAATATACCAAGCATTCATATTTCTATTCCACCCTTTCAATTTGGGTCTAAGCAGTCTAAATTTTCCTAACAATCTATCTACATTGTCCCCAGTGATGTTGTTGTCATTCCAAACATCATGAATTTTTTTATCAATCCCCTCCCTTAGAAACCAAGTATTTTCAAATCTGAAAATGGGGTCAGATTTTTGAATATCACCAGAATCCAGGAAGAGTGGAGTATGTTCAGACTTTTCTCTAGTTAGAGTTGTAATTTGGGTCAAGGGGTATACCTCCTCCCATTCTGTACTACATAGAATCATATCTAGCTTTTCAAAGGTGGGGACAGGTAAATTGTTCCCCCGTGTAAATTTTCTACCATTCATTTCAAGCTCTCTAACTCCATCTTGTTCCGGAATAGCATTGAACAGGAAGCTCCAATGTCCAGGAGTACCAGATTTATTTTTTTCACTGGCTTTTCTAATAATATTGAAGTCACCTCCAATCAAGCTAGGGTTAACACTAGTATGGAAAGTTCTAGAAAGCTCAGCTAGAAATTTAGCTTTCCTCTCTGGTTGGGCATCTCCATAGATCACCACTAGGTCCCAAATAAACCTAGTTTTTAAATCATGCACTATCATTTTTATATGGTAATCCCCTTCATCTTGTGAAATCACATCAAGAGTAGTATAATTGACTCCTAAAAGAATTCCACCAGATCTTCCCCTAGCTGGAGTGAAATGCTAATGGAAGTCTCTACTAGCACAGATTTGCTGCAGTTTATTTCTAGAATTTTTTTGTCTCATGGTCTCTTGTAATCCCAGAAAGTCAACTTTCATATCCATAATCATTTCTCTAAGAAACCTTTTTTTAATATTCTTGATAACCCACAAGTATAGGGGATCAATTGTAGCCTCTTTCGATAAGTAAGAGTGTCAAACCCAACGAGGAGCTAAATGTAGAACAAATATTCCCTCAAGTTCTATCGACCACCGATACAACTCTACGCACGCTTAACGTTCCCTTTACCTAGAACAAGTATGAAATTAGAAGTACATTGTAGGTGTTGTTGGATAGGTTCGTGATACGTCCATTTTGCATCATGCTTTTATATCGATATTTATTGCATTATGCGATGTTATTACACATTATGTCACAATACTTATGCCTATTCTCTCCTAATTTACAAGGTTTACATGAAGAGGGAGAATGCCGGCAGCTGGGATCTGGGCTGGAAAAGGAGAAAATATTAGAGACCTATTCTACACAGCTCCAAAAGTCCCAAAACTTCACGGAAGACGTTTTCAAAATATATAAAAAATACTCAGCGGAAGAAATTCACCAGGGGGGCCACACCCTGCCAACGAGGGTGGGGGGCGCGCCCTACCCCCTGGTCGCGCCCCCTACCTCGTGGGCCCCATGGTGGCCCTCCGGTGGCCATCTTCTGCAATATGAAGTCTTTCGATGGGAAAAAAATCATAAGCCATCTTCTCAGACGAAACTCCACTGCCACGAGGCGGAACCTTGGCGAAACCAATCTAGGGCTCTGGCGGAGCTGTTCTGCCAGGGAAACTTCCCTCCCGGAGGGGGAAATCATCGCCATCATCATCACCAACGCTCCTCTCATCGGGAGAGGGCAATCTCCATCAACATCTTCATCAGCACCATCTCATCTCAAAACCCTAGTTCATCTCTTGTATCCAATTCTTGTCTCCAAGTCCGGGATTGGTGCTAGTAGGTTGCTAGTAGTGTTAATTACTCCTTGTAGTTGATGCTAGTTGGTTTAATTGGTGGAAGATCATATGTTCAGATCCTATATGCATATTAATACCCCTCTGATTATGAACATGTTTATGCTTTGTGAGTAGTTACTTTTGTTCCTGAGGACATGGGAGAAGTCTTGCTATTAGTAGTCATGTGAATTTGGTATTCGTTCGATATTTTGATGAGATGTATGTTGTCCCTCCTCTAGTGGTGTTATGTGAACGTCGACTACATGACACTTCACCATTGTTTGGGCCTAGAGGAAGGCATTGGGAAGTAATAAGTAGATGATGGGTTGCTAGAGTGACAGAAGCTTAAACCCTAGTTTATGCGTTGCTTCGTAAGGGGCTGATTTGGATCCATATGTTTCATGCTATGGTTAGGTTTACCTTAATACTTTTGTTGTAGTTGCGGATGCTTTCAATAGAGGTTAATCATAAGTGGTATGCTTGTCCAAGTAAGGGCAGCATCCAAGCACCGGTCCACCCACATACCAAATTATCAAAGTACCGAACGCGAATCATATGAATGTGATGAAAACTAGCTTGACGATATTCCCATGTGTCCTCGGGAGCTCTTTACATCATATAAGAGTTTGTCCAGGCTTGTCCTTTGCTGCAAAAGGATTGGGCCACCTTGCTGCACTTTATTTACTTTTGTTACTTGTTGCTCGTTACAAATTATCCTATCACAAAACTATTTGTTACCACTTATTTCAGTACTTGCAGAGAATACCTTGCTGGAAACCGCTTATCATTTCCTTCTGCTCCTCGTTGGGTTCGACACTCTTACTTATCGAAAGGACTACGATAGATCCCCTATACTTGTGGGTCATCAAGACTCTTTTCTGGCGCCGTTGCCGGGGAGTGATGCGCCTTTGGTAGGTGGAATTTGGTAAGGAAAAATGTATATAGTGTGCTGAAATTTACTGTCACTTATTACTATGGAAAGTAATCCTCCGAGGGGCTTGTTCGGGGTATCTTCACCCCGACTAGTAGAGCAAAGAGTTGCTCCTCAACCTATTGAACCTACTAAAAATGAATATGAAAATGAAAATGCTTTCTTTGAAGTTCCTGCGGGTATGATATAAAAACTGCTAGCTAATCCTTTTTTAGGAGATGGAACAAAACATCGTGATGAACATTTGATATATGTGGATGAAGTTTGTGGGTTATTTAAGCTTGCAGGTGTACCCGGAGATGTTGTTAAGAAGAAGGTTTTCCCTTTATCTTTGAGGGGAGATGCATCGACATGGTATAGGCTATGTGATGATATGAGGTCTTGGAATTACAAACGATTGAAATTGGAATTTCATCAGAAGTTTTATCATATGCATCTTGTTCATCGTGATCGCAATTATATATATAATTTTTGGCCTCGCGAAGGAGAAAGCATCGCTCAAGCTTGGGGGAGGCTTAAATCAATGTTATATTCATGCCCCAATCATGAGCTCTCAAGAGAAATGATTATTCAAAAAAATTATGCTCGGCTTTCTGGTAACAATCGCGCCATGCTTGATACTTCTTGTGCTGGCTCTTTTATGATGAAGACTATAGAATTCAAATGGAATTTATTGGAATAATTAAACGCAACTCTGAAGATTGGGACCTCGACAATGATAAGGAGTCAGGTATGACACCTAGTTTTGATTGTGTTAAATCTTTTATGGATACCGATATTTTTCGTAAATTTAGCACTAAATATGGACTTGACTCTGAGATAGTAGCTTCTTTCTGTGAATCTTTTGCTACTTATGTTGATCTCCCCAAAGAGAAGTGGTTTAAATATCATCCTCCCATAGAAGTAAAAGTAGATGCACCTATTAAAGTTGAAGAAAAGACTATCACTTATAATGATCCTATTGTTCCTACTTCTTATGTTGAGAAACCACCTTTCCCTGTTAGGATAAAGGATCATGCTAAAGCTTCAACTGTAGTTCGTAAAAGCAATATTAAAACATATACACCTCCTAAGCAAGTTAAAGTTGAACCTAATATTGCTATTGTTAAAGACCTCTTGTCTGATAATGTTGATGGGCATGTTATTTATTTCTGTAATGAAACTGCTAGAATTGCTAAACCCTGTGATAAAGATAAACCTAGACCTGTGGTAGGCATGCCTATTATTTCTGTTAAAATAGGAGATCATTGTTATCATGGCTTATGTGATATGGGTGCTAGTGCTAGTGCAATACCTATTGACTTATACAAAGAAATTATGCATGACATTGCACCTGTTGAGTTAGAAGAAATTGATGTTACTATTAAACTTGCTAATAGAGATACTATTTCATCAATGGGAATTGTTAGAGATGTTGAAGTCTTGTGTGGGAAAACTAAATATCCTGCTGATTTTCTTATTCTTGGTTCCCCACAAGATAGCTTTTGTCCCATTATATTTGGTATACCCTTCTTAAATACTGTTAATGCTACCATAGATTGCAAAAGAGATGTTGTTACTGTCGGTTTAGATGATATGACTCATGAATTTAATTTCTCTAAATTTAGTAGACAACACCGCGAAGAAGAATTACCTAGTAAGGATGAAATTATTGGTCTTGCTTCTATTGCCGTACCTCCTAGTGATCCTTTAGAACAATATTTGCTAGACCATGAAAATGACATGTTTATGAATGAAAGAAGGGAATTAGATGAGGTATTCTTTAAACAGGAACCTATTCTGAAAAACAATTTACCTATTGAAATCCTAGGGGATCCTCCTCCACCCAAGGGTGATCCCGTGTTTGAGCTTAAATCGTTACCTGATACTCTTAAATATGCTTATCTTGATGAGAAAAAGATATATCATGTTATTATTAGTGCTAACCTTTCAGAGCATGACGAAGAGAGATTATTTAAAACTCTGAAGAAGCACCGTGCTGCTATTAGGTATACTCTTGATGATCTTAAGGGCATTAGTCCCACTTTATGTCAACATAAAATTAATTTGGAAAAAGATGCTAAACCAGTTCGCGATCATCAACGCCGGCTGAATCCTAAAATGAAAGAAGTGGTAAGAAAGGAGATACTAAAGCTCCTTGAGGCAGGTATAATTTATCCCATTGCTGATAGTCAGTGGGTAAGCCATGTCCATTGTGTACCTAAGAAGGGAGGTATTACTATTGTTCCTAATGATAAAGATGAATTGATTCCTCAAAGAATTATTACAGGTTATAGGATGGTAATTGATTTCCGCAAATTAAATAAGGCTACTAAAAAGATCATTACCCCTTACCTTTTATCGAGCAAATGCTAGAAAGATTATCCAAACATACACATTTTTGCTTTCTAGATGGTTATTCTGGTTTCTCTCAAATACCTGTGTCAGCCAAAGAACAATCAAAGACTACTTTTACATGCCCTTTTGGTACTTTTGCTTATAGACGTATGCCTTTTGGTCTATGTAATGCACCTGCTACCTTTCAAAGATGCATGATGGATATATTCTCTGACTTTTGCGAAAAGATTTGTGAGGTTTTCATGGACGACTTTTCCGTCTATGGATCTTCTTTTGATGATTGCTTGAGCAACCTTGATCGAGTTTTGCAGAGATGTGAAGAAACTAATCTTGTCTTGAATTGGGAAAAGTGCCACTTTATGGTTAATGAAGGTATTGTCTTGGGGCATAAAGTTTCTGAAAGAGGTATTGAAGTTGATAAAGCCAAGGTTGATGCTATTGAAAAGATGTCGTGTCCCAAGGACATCAAAGGTATAAGAAGTTTCCTTGGTCATGCTGGTTTTATAGGAGGTTCATTAAGGACTTCTCCAAAATTTCTCGGCCTCTGACTAATTTATTACAAAAAGATATACCATTTGTTTTTGATGATGATTGTGTAGAAGCATTTGAAATACTTAAGAAAGCATTGATTTCTGCACCTATTGTTCAGCCACCTGATTGGAATTTACCCTTTGAAATTATGTGTGATGCTAGTGATTATGATGTAGGTGCTGTTCTAGGACAAAGAGTTGATAAGAAACTAAATGTTATTCAATATTTTAGTAAAACTCTAGACAATGCTCAAAGAAATTATGCTACTACTGAAAAAGAATTCTTAGCAGTTGTATTTGCTTGTGATAAGTATAGACCTTATATTGTTGATTCTAAAGTAACTATCCACACTGATCATGCTGCTATTAAATATCTCATGGAAAAGAAAGATGATAAACCTAGATTTATTAGATGGGTTCTCTTGCTACAAGAATTTGATATGCATATTGTTGATAGAAAAGGAGCTGAGAACCCCGTTGCAGACAACTTGTCTAGGTTAGAAAATGTGCTTGATGACCCACTACCTATTGATGATAGCTTTCCTGATGAGCAATTAAATGTCATAAATGCTTCTCATACTGCTCCATGCTATGCTGATTATGCTAATTACATTGTTGCTAAGTTTATACCACCTAGTTTCACATACCAGCAAAAGAAAAAGTTCATCTATGATTTGAGGCATTACTTTTGGGATGACCCACATCTTTATAAAGAAGGAGTGGATGGTGTTATTAGACGTTGTGTACCTGAGCATGAACAGGAACAGATCCTACGCAAGTATCACTCCGAAGCTTATGGAGGACACCATGCGTGAGATAGAACTGCACATAAGGTACTGCAATCTGGTTTTTATTGGCCTACTCTCTTCAAGGATGCCCGTAAGTTTGTCTTATATTGTGATGAATGTCAAAGAATTGGTAATATTAGTAGACGTCAAGAAATGCCTATGAATTATTCACTTGTTATTGAACCATTTGATGTTTGGGGCTTTGACTATATAGGACCTTTTCCTTCCTCTAATGGTTATACACATATTTTAGTTGTTGTTGATTACGTTACTAAGTGGGTAGAAGCTATTCCAACTAGTAGTGCTGATCATAACACTTCTATTAAAATGCTTAAAGCATTTATTTTTCCAAGATTTGGAGTCCCTAGATATTAAATGACTGATGGTGGTTCACATTTTATTCATGGTGCTTTCCGTAAAATGCTTGCTAAATATGATGTTAATCATAGAATTGCATCTCCTTATCATCCTTAGTCTAGTGGTCAAGTAGAATTGAGTAATAGAGAGCTCAAATTAATTTTGCAAAAGACTGTTAATAGATCTAGAAAAAAATGGTCCAAGAAACTTGATGATGCATTATGGGCCCATAGAACTGCATATAAAAATCCTATGGGTATGTCTCCGTATAAAATGGTCGATGGAAAAGCATGCCACTTACCTCTCGAACTAGAACACAAGGCTTATTGGGCTATTAAAGAACTTAATTATGATTTTAAACTTATCGGTGAGAAGAGGTCATTTGATATTAGCTCACTTGATGAATGGAGAACCCAAGCCTATGAAAATGCCAAGTTGTTTAAAGAAAAGGTTAAAAGATGGCATGACAAAAGGATACAAAAGCGTGAGTTTAATGTAGGTGATTATGTATTGCTATACAACTCTCGTTTAAGATTTTTTGCAGGAAAACTTCTCTCTAAATGGGAAGGTCCTTACGTTATCGAGGAGGTCCGTTCCGGTGCCATAAAAATCAACAACTTCGAAGGCACAAATCCGAAGGTGGTGAACGGTCAAAGAATCAAACATTATATCTCAGGTAATCCCATAAATGTTGAAACCAATATTATTGAAACCATAACCCTGGAGGAATACATAAGGGACACTTTCCGGAACGTTTCAGACTCCGAAAAGGAATAGGTATGTGGTACGGTAAGTAAACCGACTCCAAAACAGTTGTTAAGGCAATATTTCTCCGTTTTGGAATATTTAGAAAAATAGAAAAATAAGTAGCAGTCCGGGAAGGACACGAGGGTAGAGGGCGCGCCCTACCCTCCTGGGCGCGCCCCCTACCTCGTGGGAACCTCGTGTGCTCTCCGGACTCCGTTTTCGTACACGTTACGTATTTTGGTCGGTAAAAATTCATTATATAATCTCCCGGGGGTTTTGACTCCCGTATCACGCAAAAATCTCCTTTCTTTGTTTCAAGCTGTCCTGCTGCAGATTTGAGCAACATGTCGTCCCAGGATTCGGAAGGGGAGAGCTATGTGGTTGATTACCTTGCAGACCCTAAAGTCTATGGGGATGTGGAGCATTGTGGTTGGACTACGGAAGAAGAAGAGGACTATGAACCTAAGGGAAAGGAGGAGACGAGCTCGAATGAAGATGAAGTCCCACTACCTCAACCTGGGGACATGCATGTGGAGTTCAAAAAGTCAAGCCTCCCCGATAGAGTGAAGAAACCTAAGATCGAGTTTATCCCTTTTCGCCTCTTGCAGGAAAACAAACAGGAACTATGCAAAAAGATACTGAGCCTGGAGTAGGAGATCGAGGACCTAAGGGACCAAAATTCTGTCCTCAAGCGTAAATTAAGGAAGAAACCTACGCCATCAACAAAATCACCACCGTCTCCACCAACAAAGAAGAATTGAGTATCTGGTATGGGCACCTCCCTTGGCAACTGCCAAGCTTGGGGGAGTGCCCCGGTATCGTATCACCATCACTTTTATCTTTACCGTTTTTCTCAGTTTGATCCTTTTGGTAATATCTTGATCTAGTAGAATAAAAGTTCTTAGTATGATCTAGTCGTGAGTTTTGCTTTATAATTCTTCTATGTAATCGAGTCCGTGGGATATATATATAATAAAGATTAGTGTTGAGTCGAGGGCTTGATTCTTTTGCCATGATCTTAAGTGAATAAAAGAAAAAGAGAAAGAAATAAAAAGAAACAAAGAGATCATGTGAGTCTTATGGAGAGTAATGAGCTCACATAGAAAAAGTATGATGAATAGAAGTTGTTGAGGGTTGACAAAGATAGTTTTGGTCATCGTTGCAATTAATAGGAAGTAATGAAGAAAGAGAGGTCTTCACATATAAATATACTATCTTGGACATCTTTTATGATTGTGAGCACTCATTAAAATATGACATGCTAAAGAGTTGACGTTGGACAAGGAAGACAATGTAATGGGTTATGTTTTCTTACATCTGAGATAAATTATATTGTCATGGATCATCCAACATGGTTGATCTTGCCTTTCCCTCTCATGCTAGCCAAATTCATCGCACTAAGTAGAGATACTACTTGTGCTTCTAAATACCCTTAAACCAGTTTTTCCATGAGAGTCCACTATACCTACCTATGGATTGAGTAAGATCCTCTAAGTAAGTTGTCATCGGTGCAAGCAATAAAAATTGCTCTCTAAATATATATGACTTATTAGTGTGGGAGAAATAAGCTTTATACGATCGTGTGATATGGAAGAAATAAAAGCGACAGACTGCATAATAAAGGTCCATATTACAAGTGGCAATATAAAGTGACGTTCTTTCGCACTAAGATTTTGTGCATCCAACTATAAAAGCGCATGACAACCTCTGCTTCCCTCTACGAAGGGCCTATCTTTTACTTTTATCTCCTACCCTGCATAAGAGTCATGGTGATCTTCACCTTTCCTTTTTACATTTTATCCTTTGGCAAGCACAATACGTTGGAAAGATCTTGGTATATATGGCTAATTGGATGTGAGTTTTCATGAACTATTACTGTTGACATTACCCTTGAGGTAAAATGTTGGGAGGCAAAACTATCAGCCCCTATCTTTCTCTGTGTTTGATTAAAACTCCATACCCATAAGTATTGCGTGAGTGTCAACAATTGTGAAAGACTATACGATAGTTGAGTATGTGGACTTGTTGAAAAGCTCTTATATATTGACTCTTTCCTATGTTATGATAAATTGCAATTGCTCCAATGACCGAGATTATAGTTTGTTAGTTTTCAATGAAGTTCACTATTCATACTTGAAATTGTGATTGAATTATTACTCTAGCATAAGAAATCACATGACAAGAATTATATAAGTTATTGTTCTAAGAATGATCATGATGCCCTCATGTCCGTATTTTATTTTTATCGACACCTCTATCTCTAAACATGTGGACATATTTTTTGATTTCGGCTTTTCTCTTGAGGACAAGCGAGGTCTAAGCTTGGGGGAGTTGATACGTCCATTTTGCATCATGCTTTTATATCGATATTTATTGCATTATGGGCTGTTATTACACATTATGTCACCATACTTATGCCTATTCTCTCTTAATTTATAAGGTTTACATGAAGAGGGAGAATGCCGGCAGCTAGGATTCTGGGCTGGAAAAGGAGCAAATATTAGAGACCTATTCTGCACAGCTCCAAAAGTCCTGAAACTTCACGGAAGACGTTTTCAGAATATATAAAAAATACTCAGCGGAAGAAATTCACCAGGGGGGCCACACCCTGCCCACGAGGGTGGGGGCGCGCCCTACCCCCTGGGCGCGCCCCCCTACCTCGTGGGCCCCCTGGTGGCCCTCCGGTGGCCATCTTCTGCTATATGAAGTCTTTTGATGGGAAAAAATCATAAGCCATCTTCTCGGACGAAACTCCGCCGCCACGAGGCGGAACCTTGGCGGAACCAATCTAGGGCTCTGGCGGAGCTGTTCTGCCAGGGAAACTTCCCTCCCGGAGGGGGAAATCATCGCCATCATCATCACCAACGCTCCTCTCATCGGGAGAGGGCAATCTCCATCAACATCTTCATCAGCACCATCTCATCTCAAAACCCTAGTTCATCTCTTGTATCCAATTCTTGTCTCCAAGTCCGGGATTGGTGCTAGTAGGTTGCTAGTAGTGTTAATTACTCCTTGTAGTTGATGCTAGTTTGTTTAATTGGTGGAAGATCATATGTTCAGATCCTATATGCATATTAATACCCCTCTGATTATGAACATGTTTATGCTTTGTGAGTGGTTACTTTTGTTCCTGAGGACATGGGAGAAGTCTTGCTATTAGTAGTCATGTGAATTTGGTATTCGTTCGATATTTTGATGAGATGTATGTTGTCCCTCCTCTAGTGGTGTTATGTGAACGTCGACTACATGACACTTCACCATTGTTTGGGCCTAGAGGAAGGCATTGGGAAGTAATAAGTAGATGATGGGTTGCTAGAGTGACAGAAGCTTAAACCCTAGTTTATGCGTTGCTTCGTAAGGGGCTGATTTGGATCCATATGTTTCATGCTATGGTTAGGTTTACCTTAATACTTTTGTTGTAGTTGCGGATGCTTTCAATAGAGGTTAATCATAAGTGGGATGCTTGTCCAAGTAAGGGCATCACCCAAGCACCGGTCCACCCACATACCAAATTATCAAAGTACCGAACGTGAATCATATGAATGTGATGAAAACTAGCTTGACGATATTCCCATGTGTCCTCGGGAGCGCTTTACATCATATAAGAGTTTGTCCAGGCTTGTCCTTTGCTACAAAAGGATTGGGCCACCTTGCTTCACTTTATTTACTTTTGTTACTTGTTGCTCGTTACAAATTATCCTATCACAAAACTATTTGTTACCACTTATTTCAGTACTTGCAGAGAATACCTTGCTGGAAACCGCTTATCATTTCCTTCTGCTCCTCGTTGGGTTCGACACTCTTACTTATTGAAAGGACTATGATAGATCCCCTATACTTGTGGGTCATTAATTTGCAAGATAATAAAGATTACGTAAATAAAAAGTAGGGGCTGTTTAGATAAAGACACAACTAAGTTAGGTTTAGTAGAGAGCTTGTTGTTACGAGAAAGTTATTTGTCCCTAGGAAATCGATAACTAGACCGGTAATCATTATTGCAATTTTATTTGAGGGAGAGGCATAAGCTAACATACTTTCTCTACTTGGATCATAAGCACTTATGATTGGAACTCTAACAAGCATCCGCAACTACTAAAGATCATTAAGGTAAAACCCAACCATAGCATTAAAGTATCAAGTCGTCTTTATCCCATACGCAACAACCCCCTTACTCGGGTTTATGTTTCAGTCACTCATGCAACCCACCATAAGCAAATCATGAACATATTGCAAACCCTACAGCGGGAATCCCTCATGCTTGCGCAACACGGAGAGCACCATAGGACAGCACCAATAATAAAACATGCAACTCAAACCAATCTTGATCATCAAATAGCCCATATGACAAAACGGATCTACTCAAACATCATAGGATAGCCATACATCATTGGGAAATAATATATAGCATTGAGCACCATGTTTAAGTAGAGATTACAGCGGGTACGAGAGAGGTTACACCGCTGCATAGAGGGGGGGAGAGTTGGTGATGATGGCGGTGAAGTTGTTGGTGAAGATTGCGGTGATGATGATGGCCACGACAGCGTTCCGGCACCACCGGAAGAGAAGGGGAGAGGGGGACCCTTCATCTTCTTCTTCCTTGACCTCCTCTCTAGATGGGAGAAGGGTTTCCCCTTTGGTCCTTGGCCTCCATGGCGTGGGAGGGGCGAGAGCCCCTCCGAGATTGGATATGTCTCTCTGTCTCTCTCTGTTTCTGTGTTCCCAGATTCTGCCCTTTCACCTTTTCTTATATTCCCGAAGATCCCTAACTCCGATTGGGCTGAAATTTTAACACGATCTCTATCCGGATATTGGCTTTCTTGCAGTGAAAGAAGGGCATCAACCGCCTTACGGGGTGGCCACAAGGGTCAGGGGATCGCCCCCCTGCCTCGTGCCTCCCTCGGGCACAGTCTCGCGTGGATTTTTCTTCCTAAAAATCATATATATTCCAAAAAAAACTCCGTCAGTTTTTATCCCGTTTGGACTCCGTTTGATATGGATATTCTGCGAAACAAAAAACATGCAACAAACAGGAACTGGCACGGGGCACTGGATCAATATGTTGGTCCCAAAAATAGTATAAAAAGTTGCCAAAAGTATATGAAAGTTGTAGAATATTGGCATGGAACAATAAAAAATTATAGATACGATGGAGACGTATCAAATATCTCCCTCAAAACCTCTCATATTCCAGAAAACACCTCTCATTTCTTTTTCTTCTTTTTTTAACAAAAGATTCTAATTTTTTATAGCTTAGGCAGTTTTAACCCCAGAACCTCTGGTGGTTTTCCTCTTCCTTTTATCCTTTTTGATGAAAAAAGCTCTCTCACTATTTCCCAATCATCATCCTCCCTATCATCCTCTTTATCATCTCCCTGATCTAAAAGATCTTCTAGGGTATATTCCCAGTATCAATAATCTCATCCCCCTCAGGCAAATTAGCCTGCTTTTGTTTTTTTATTAAAGTCAGACACCCACATATCAATTCTAATTTGTTCCACATTTTTATCAATTCTATATTATGTTTAATCATATCAGGATTATTTCCTAATTTAACTCCAACCCCTTCAGCAACTTTTTGAAAGAAATTGTCAGAATTTGGGGAACTCCCCATACAGGCCCACTTACCATAGTTATCCTTCTTTGCTGCCCTCTCCTTAGCCAGCTCTGTGATGTTACGATCCTAATGCACCTTCTCAACTCCTCCTCTTCATCTTTGAAATCAGCATCTCCTTTGTCAGCCTTCATAATCTTGGTCTCAAAAGAGTTTGTCTCTTGACTAGCTGTATAGTCCACTGGCTCCACATATCCCAGCCCAATTGCTTGTGCCATCTGTTCTTGATCTGTCATCTCCCCTCCCTCCTCCTGTTTGTCCTCAAGCACCATATGCTCATCAATATTTTCCATTTCCTCTCCCTCAGCAGTGTTTTTATCTCCAGATTGTGACCCTTTCACATCCTCAACCCCTTTCAAATTAATTTGAAGTAACTCATGCTTCCTTTTGACCTCCTTTTCAAGGGTTTTTCTGATAATCTTCATTTCCTTTCTCATTTTTTCTTTCAACATCAGCTGTGTAGTCTGTCTAGCAGCCAATTCCTCTGGTCTTTGTAGCCTAAGCATCAGGTTTTACTCTCTCCCTTGCAACTCTGCAGCTGCATCTGCCTCTTTGTTCTCTTTGGAATGTCATTGGTTTGGCAAATCTCCCCAGTCTTCAAGACCACCTGTTCATATTGTTTCAGACCCAAACTCCCTAGGCTCATGTTCTGCTTCCCTGTGTCTGCTTGTTTGCTTTTATTCTACATGTCATTCTTTCTTTTAGTCTCAAAGTTTTCTAGATCTAAATATTCAAACATCTTCCTTTTATTCCCCTCCTCAAACTTATACCAACCTTGTTCAACAACTGAATCAAACTCAAAGTTTATATCATACAGCAGCAAGTCCTTAGTGGTTATCTCAGTCCCTGCTGGAATCTTGTGAATATCTCTCACCCCAACTTTCACTTTTATCTCTTCCTTGCAGTGAATGTGTTCCACATCAACCTCCACTACTGGCCCCAAAGCAGATCCAATCTCACATACCCCAAATAATGTCTTAGGGTGTCAGGCACTCCCCACATTTTAATCCACACAGAATGAAGCTTCCCCTTAGCTTTATCATCTGGACTCCAGAAGTCAACCTCAACCATTGCTCCTGTCCCCAGCAGGGTGAATTTACCAAAGTTCTTTAATTTCACCAATTTAGATTTTTTAGGGAATCTCATCAGAAAGGTAGTAGGGCTTCGGAATTTGGCTCTGCAGGTCCATCCCCATTCAAACATCTTGAAGAATCCATAAGCTACTGTAGTTTCATTTAACTGCCATGATTGAACAGTTACTAATGCCATTGGGTTAGTATGTTCAGCAGCTACAATATCCTTCGTATGCTGCACTAATAAGCATAGCTCCATAGCCAACATACTTAGCCACTGGTTTGGTTTGCTTTAAAACTGTGCAATTATCAGTGTTGTGTGATGCTCTCTGACAAATCACACAAAACAACTTGTTTTTGCAGTCACTCTTAAGATGCCCCTGTTCTTTGCATTTGACACAGAACACTTCTTTGTTGTTGTTTCCTGGATCTTTCTTCTTTGGTATCTCTTTATCCCCTTCATCCTTTTGCTGCCCCTGTAACTTCAAAGTCTCTTGTTTTGGCATATTAGAGAGCAAATACTGTTATTGTTGTGCCATTTGCTCCTGTGGCATGAAACCAAACTGTCCCAGACCCATTCCAACTGGTACCAACTGAGGGAAGCTAGGGTTGTTCATCACAGGAAACCCCTCAGCCACCTGCATCTGTCCCCCTTGTATACCAATTTGTTGAAGATTAGGATTGACTGTCGTAAAACTGCTGCCAGATCCCATCTCTCTAATCCCACCATGAGCTCTATCTTGCTGTCCTCCCACTCTGCCTCGGCCAAACATTCATGTCTTGCCATCCAGATCTCTGTCGTTACCCATCGACGTCCCTTCTCCCCCAGAACCACTGCTGCTAGTCCCAGATCCCCCTTTGTAATTTCCGTCTCTGTTCCTCCAGTTGAAGCTATTTTGATCTCTCCCATCTTGTCTGTTGAAATCTCTCTCAGAATTGTTAGGCTTGTTGTAATAATTACCTCTTCCCCCGAAGCCTGATCCTCTCCCTGGCCTGGGACGCCAACTCTCTTGTCTGTTCGCCATGATCTCTTCTTCTCCCCAAGAGATATCTCCTTCCTCAGTCCCAGCTTCTCTGCTCGCCGCCGCCTTGAATTTTTTAGGGTTTGGGGGGGGGGGAACCAGGTTCTGGCACTAGAGGCGGAATGCCTCTGTTATATATGTCCACCCCCTCCACACCCCTCCCCGGGCCTCCAAAAATGTCCACCTTACTGGGCCAGATGCCCATACGGCCCACTTTATCAAAGCTCACATGCTCCCACTTTCCTCCTCTGTTGTCCTCTCTGTTCTCTTTCTCAGTAATCTGAACTCTCTCCCCTCTCTGAATTTCATCAACCATTTCCTCAAGCATATAATTTTCAGGAATAACTAGTTTAAAATCTTTCTTATCAATCTTGTCCAGTCTCTCATACTCTATTAAACTATCAACGTCACCCTTTCTAGACGGATAAAATCACCAGGCTCAATATCACTTAAAAACTCAGGAAATCTGGCATAGTCCCAAATTATTGGATTTCTAGGTTTCATTTTAATAAGCGCCATATCTATGTTACCACAATGATATTCTCCCCAGCTAGGGGAATCCATCTGAGTCAAATCCCTACTCCAATTAGTTTGGATCATATCAATTTTTTTCTTATCAGAATCACCCTCATGTTTCAGAAGCAAACTCTGAACATATCGATTCATTTTTTTCTTCATTTTTCGATTAGCACGCCTAATCCGGCTTTGCATATCAACATCACAGGATTGCCTTCTATATTTGTAGGCAGGAGAAGTATTGGGAGGAAAGGGGTTGCAAATGTTACCTGCATCTTCATCCTCGTCAGAATCGGTATCTGAATCTTTGCTAGCCAACCTCCAGAAGCGGTTGTGCGCTAGCGAAGGCTTCAGGCATCGTTTCCGGCGAGGCGTGTCGAGCGGCATGGAGTCGGAGTTGTCGGGGTTGGGGCGAGTCGAGCGGAGCGACATGGGGTCCGCGCCTCCTCCTGCAGTGGATGTTCCACCGAATCTTCACGAATCTTGATCGGCGCCATGGCCGAACCTGGGGCAGGAAGAGCCAGCACCCCCTCGCGGGATCTGAGCGTCGACTCCCTCATGGCGGGGGCGAGGTTCACCGTCTCGAAGGAGGTGAACGCAACCCACTTCCTCGCCACCTCCCTCACCGGCGAGTCCGCCTGATCCATCGCCCACAACAACACCTGGAGCGGGTGCTTGCGTCCACCCCGTCCAAACAGAGACCTCTCCTCCGCCGCCGTCAGATCTTCGAAGATTGCCTCCGCCTCCGCATACATCTCCGTTTTGCTGGTGTACCACGAACCAATCTCCCGCAGGCGAGCACGCAGGCGCACGTCCCTGCCTACAAATCTCCTCATCTTCTCCTCGCTGATCTCCACCATCGCCGCCGCGGTCGCCAACCAGGAGAGAGGGGAACGAGGCAGTTGGAAGAGGTAATGGAGGACCGAGGGGGAACGGGGCGAACTCACCATAAGTATTGCCCGAATTTAATTCCCCACCGGCCGCAATTCCTCTCCCACCTGCCGCAATTCCTTCCTCGCCGGCTTCCGAGGCGTCGCTCCCGCCCGGGTCTTCCTCCTCGATGCGCGCGACGTAACAAGGGAACACGATCATGGTGCCAGGGGCCAACACGAGCCCTCTCCTGGTCCGCCTGTCCATCGTGCATCCCCGCTCATCGACGAGATCCACCGTTGTTGGTTGCGAGCCAAGCACGACCTCTCCGTGGTGTAGCCTGAGAGTCGTTGTCGTCCGGAAATTGGCGGCGAACCACGCCGGCCACCGTCGCGGGGCGGGGTCGCCCAGCGTGTCGCCAGGGAAACGTGACGGACCTGTCAACCTCTGCCGAACTCCGTCAGTTATCCATCCAATACACGGTAGTGGCAGACTGGCAGTGTCACGTACGCACCAGCAAAACCCTCTTAGAGAAATATACATACGTACTCTCTCCGTTCTAAAATAAGTGACTTAATTTTATAATAGATTTGCATTTATTTTAGGACGAAGGGAGTACATTATTGTGGCGAACGCGCGGCTGCGGAAAGCCACGTCCATCTCGAAGCAGAAAGCAGAGACAAAAGGGAGGAACCTCCAAGTGGCGTCCATGGCGGAAAGCGAAGGAGATGGCATCTCCGAACTAGCTGTTGCCTAACAACTGATAGATCCTGCTTCAATTACATGCCCTAGCAGAGTCATGCATCGATCCAAAAAGTTCTCTAGCAGGAGTCGTCCAACAGGAGTTCTCAACCCTTATGCCTGATGATCGCACTGCCGGCCGGGGATGCCGACAGCGGGAGCAGTAGCGGGTCGTCGTGCGCGCAGTTCGATCGGTGGCAGGAGAGGAGATGATGGTGTGGTAAAGGCTAAAGAGCTCCCAGCAATAATTTCTGCTTTCCCTTTGGCCATAGGTGTCACTCCGTCAGTCACGCACTCAAGTTTGCATCTCGACACGCCCCAAATATCTGGACATGTCTAGGGTTCTTGGTCAGTGCATATTATATGTACAGAGTACAGTAGAACACCAAAACCAACTCAACTTGCTGCGTGCCTTGCTCAATTTTTAAATACGCTATTATCAGTCTACTGAGGCTGCAGGTGTCTATTCTTGTGCAATATATATCGGATTAATCTTCAGCCTAGCTACAAAGGTGGGCGTCACATGCATAATCATGAACTTATGACTCCATTCTCAGTTTCATCAAGGAAAATACTTTGCCGAACCTGGCCTTTCTTTAGGCCCTGAACCGTAGAACAACTAACAGAACCTGAGTCGGTCGCCTAGACCAATAAAAGACGTGAAAGGACACATGAGTCTTTTTTACATGATAATACGCGTCTCATTTATATAAGGATCATAATATAAGTTACGTACACACTGACCTGACAAACATAAACAAATAGCAAAAGGCTAGACTTTGCACAAAGAAAGATCGACTAAGAAGTAAAAATATAGACAAGATTAAAGAAATATCTGAGCTTGACACCAATGTCCGTCATCTGCTTCTGGCATCATCACAGTAGCTATCAAAGAACAAAATAACAAATCACCTCCACACCCGAACTCGACGCGGCTCCATCGCTGATATGCAACTCTACGGACCTCGAAGGTGGCTCGCCGAAGGCGAAACTATTACTGTTAAACGAATCAGACCGGGGCAACACCCCATACACGTCATCGAACTGTAGATCTGGCACCCCACATGACTAAGACGTCGGAGGAGGAAACCATATTTGTCATCCGCGTATCACGAACCCAGCACACGATCCACCATCTTTCAAATGCCGCCAATGCGGAACACAATCTGCATCCGCTCTTGAACTACCTCCTAAACTCCGCACCGGCACTGGAGCAGACGTCGCAACGGCGGAGTCCGAGGAACAAGTCCACCATGAAGATACTGCCGCCGCCGCACCATTCTTACTTGAACAGACTGGATTTCAGATATGCCTCCAAGCATAGGACCGATTGCTTCGTTGGAGTAAAATTTGAAGAAACTTTATTTGTTGTCGCCATCGCCATCGCTGCCGCCGAAGGCAAAACGATGAACAACCTAAAAATTTAAACTATTTTGGCCTAAAACTATTCACAAACGTGGATCCGCAATCAAGGTCGTCGGCGGAGGGGAGCCGCCGGAGGATGGCGCTGGAAGGCTGACCTCTATGGCGGCGCTAGGGTTCCAGACGCTCGTGAGGAAAAGAACGACCCGATAAAGGACATACAAGTTTGACAAGTCAAGAAGAAATGCTTAAAACTTCTCCCGGTCTTGGAACACGACTATAGATACGTATACGCCGAGTAGAAGACCATATCTAGAAGCAAGCCAGTTAGATTCCGACATGCATCAGATAGCACGGTCGGAACAGGCTACTGGAGATCGGTCGCCGACCCCATCATCGGAATGCATGCCACGTCAGAGCTCGACAGCAAGGTAAGAGAAGGTACGTACGCCGCGTGCACACTGCGCCAGCGATTCGACTCGCAGAATCAGGAAAAGGTGGCGAAAAATTAAATAATCGTTGGCATCTGCGTGCGTTGCGACGCAAGTCGAATCCAGCAGGAACCACTGACGATTTAACTAGTGATTCACCGCCGGCGACGACGTCCCGGGAGATCGATAGGATGTCGTCGTGGTCCGGCGATACGGTTGCCAGTGGCGGGTGACACTCCCTGTCTGGCTGGGATCTTGGTTTGGCAGCTTTTCTTTTCTAGACAGGTTTGTTTATACGGCCACATGATGATATATCGTGTTGGATTTACATCGTCGGTACGACGATGCTTAACTTTCTTTCGGCTCGATGATGCTTGGTTTTGCGCAGGCAAATATTCTTCCGTGGTGGCCAGCCAGAGTGTTTTACTCTCTTTTTTTTTGTGTTTTACACAACAAGTATACTCAGTTGAGCGAAAAAGGAGATGATGATTCTTGTGAGACGCGAGTTTTAAATTTCTTATAAATATACAATATCCAGACAAATATATATATAGGAGTATGCTACAGTTGGTTTTCTGTAAAGAAAACAGTTTTCCCCTACTTCTAAAACAAACACAAAATATGATAGGTTTGGAACAATGCAGTTCATTGATTTAACTTTTTCTTAAAGTCCATTGATTAACTTTTCCTTTTCGAGTGAATGGTCGAACTCCATAACTGTCCTTGTTAAATTTATTTTTATGAGGCAAATATTATACGTACATTGCTTTGGATCAGATATTCAAGAAAAGATAAAGCAACTCACAAAGTCAAGAATTGCACCGCAATCTCCCAGATGCACCTTCTCTGTGGTAACAAGACGAAATTCTACCAAGGCTTCAACTAAGACAAGGCAACACTGGAGCAGCCACACTTGAATAAATTTACCATGAGCCACCCATCTAAAAAACATGGAAAACCTTGAGTAATAAACGTACTTAGGGTGGAAATAATCCCTTACAAGTGTAGGCTATCAAATCAATGGATATTCACTATATATAGTGGCAATGAAAGATTCCAACTCGAAAAAATGAACCAATAAAATCAACAAGACACTAAAAAACTCAATAGACCCGAAGGATTGGTCATGTGATAACATGCCAGATGCATGGACACGCTTTCGGCCCAAACCCATCAAATCGACCTGATCCAAATGGCCTCTTAGGCCTGTGTTATTCAAAGATTAGGCAGGAGAAACCGTGGGAGCTATGTCTCGCTTGTCGCGAGACATAACTTCAGCTCGCCGATCCATGGCTATTGGGTCGGACCAACTCTGTAGCTACCTCATGTTTTTTTTCTCAATGATTTTCTTATCAGTTTTCACTGTTTTGCATTTTTTTGCATTTCCTTTTCTTTTTTTTTGATTTTCTATGTTTCTTTCTTTGATTTTCATCAATTTTATTTTTTCCTTTTTCTTCAACATATGTCTACATTTGCCATACACATTGTACATACACATCAGGAACATCTTTTTCATGTTTAAAATTTTCCAAATACAAGATTACCATTATTTCAAATATATATTTTGATGTGTATTTTTTAACATTTTTGCAAATACATGTTTTCGAACATGATTTTGAATACGTGTTGGAAATTTTTCAAACACACACTGAAACATTTTTTTGAATGATACAAAACTTGCTTTCTAAAATTATGCAAACATTTTTAAATTGTATAAACATTGTTTAAAGAAAAAAGTCCATTTTACTACCCTGAAGAAACCTGCTGGCCCCCTGATTTTTTTTCTGCTCCCTTTACCCCCCGCAACTATCCCATACCGGTCCAAAAAATCGCTGGTTGGTTTGCCCCGATTGAATGCTAACATGGACACGGTCAAAAGAGCTATTTGACCTACGGATGGGTCCCACTGGATTAAAACAAATCCTAAAAAGCTAGTTAACCGAGGGGGAGGCACGTGTTAGGGACCTAACTAACCCTAATTAACCCTAAACTAATCATGCCACACTAGCTACACCGGTGATTAGCTGCCGGTGGCCCAATCCACCACGGAGGGGGCTCGAGTTTGATAATTTGCCAACCATTTAATGCACAAATGGGGTCCGCAAAGAGCTGGGACCAAGCCGCGTCTGTTGGTGGTGATGTGTCTGCGGTGGATGGTCGGAATCGTTGCCTACGACGAGGCTTGCAGCGACATGTTGGAAATATGCCCTAGAGGCAATAATAAATTAGTTATTATTATATTTCCTTGTTCATGATAATCGTTTATTATCCATGCTAGAATTGTATTGATAGGAAACTCAGATACATGTGTGGATACATAGACAACACCATGTCCCTAGTAAGCCTCTAGTTGACTAGCTCGTTGATCAATAGATGGTTACGGTTTCCTGACCATGGACATTGGATGTCGTTGATAACGGGATCACATCATTGGGAGAATGATGTGATGGACAAGACCCAATCCTAAGCCTAGCACAAAGATCGTGTAGTTCGTATGCTAAAGCTTTTCTAATGTCAAGTATCATTTCCTTAGACCATGAGATTGTGCAACTCCCGGATATCGTAGGAATACTTTGGGTGTGCCAAACGTCACAACGTAACTGGGTGGTTATAAAGGTACACTACAGGTATCTCCGAAAGTGTCTGTTGGGTTGGCGCGAATCGAGACTGGGATTTGTCACTCCGTGTAAACGGAGAGGTATCTCTAGGCCCACTCGGTAGGACATCATCATAATGTGCACAATGTGATCAAGGAGTTGATCACGGGATGATGTGTTACGGAACGAGTAAAGAGACTAGCCGGTAACGAGATTGAACAAGGTATCGGGATACCGACGATCGAATCTCGGGCAAGTACAATACCGCTAGACAAAGGGAATTGAATACGGGATTGATCGAATCCTCGACATCGTGGTTCATCCGATGAGATCATCGTGGAACATGTGGGAACCAACATGGGTATCCAGATCCCGCTGTTGGTTATTGACCGGAGAACGTCTCGGTCATGTCTGCATGGTTCCCGAACCCATAGGGTCTACACACTTAAGGTTCGATGACGCTAGGGTTATAAAGGAAGTTTGTATGTGGTTACCGAATGTTGTTCGGAGTCCCGGATGAGATCCCGGATGTCACGAGGAGTTCCGGAATGGTCCGGAGGTAAAGATTTATATATGGGAAGTCCTGTTTTGTTCACCGGAAAAGTTTCGGGGTTTATCGGTAACGTACCGGGACCACCGGGAGGGTCCCGGGGGTCCACCAAGTGGGGCCACAAGCCCCGGAGGGCTACATGGGCCAAGTGTGGGAGGGGACCAGCCCCAGGTGGGCTGGTGCGCCCCCCACAAGGGCCCAAGGCGCCTCCAAGAGGGAAGGAGGGGGCAAACCCTAGGGCAGATGGGCCCTAAGGCCCACCCCAGGTGCGCCTCCCCCTCTCCCCCTTGTGGCCGCCACCCAGATGGGATCTGGGGGCTGTCGCCACCCCTAGGGAGGGAACCCTAGGTGGGGGCGCAGCCCCTCCCCTCCCCCTATATATACTTGAGGTTTGGGCTGCCCAACACACATGAATTCTTCCCCTGTTGGTGCAGCCCTACCCCTCTTCCTCCTCGTCTCTTGCGATGCTTGGCGAAGCCCTGCTGGAGTACCACGCTCCTCCACCACCACCACGCCGTTGTGCTGCTACTGGATGGAGTCTTCCTCAACCTCTCCCTCTCTCCTTGCTGGATCAAGGCATGGGAGGCGTCACCGGGCTGTACGTGTGTTGAACGCGGAGGTGCCGTTCGTTCGGCAATAGGATCTCTGGTGATTTGGATCACGACGAGTACGACTCCTTCAACCCCGTTCTCTTGAACGCTTCCGCATAGCGATCTACAAGGGTATGTAGATGCACTCTCCTTCCCCTCGTTGCTGGTTTCTCCATAGATAGATCTTGGTGACACGTAGGAAAATTTTGAATTTCTGCTACGTTCCCAACAGTGGTATCAGAGCTAGGTCTATTGCGTAGATTCTATGCACGAGTAGAACACAAAGTAGTTGTGGGCGTTGATTTTGTTCAATATGCTTACCGTTACTAGTCCAATCTTGATTCGGCGGCATTGTGGGATGAAGCGGCCCGGACCGACCTTACACGTACTCTTACATGAGACTGGTTCCACCGACTGACATGCACTAGTTGCATAAGGTGGCTAGCGGGTGTCTGTATCTCCCACTTTAGTCGGATCGGATTCAATGAAAAGGGTCCTTATGAAGGGTAAATAGCAATTGGCATATCACGTTGTGGTTTTGTGTAGGTAAGAAACGTTCTTGCTAGAAACACATAGCAGCCACGTAAAACATGCAAACAACAATTAGAGGACGTCTAACTTGTTTTTGCAGGGTATGCTATGTGATGTGATATGGCCAAAAGGATGTGATGAATGATATATGTGATGTATGAGATTGATCATGTTCTTGTAATAGGAATCACGACTTGCATGTCGATGAGTATGACAACCGGCAGGAGCCATAGGAGTTGTCTTTATTTATTGTATGACCTGCGTGTCATTGAACAACACCATGTAATTACTTTACTTTATTGCTAACCGGTAGCCATAGTAGTAGAAGTAATAAGTTGGCGAGACAACTTCATGGAGACACGATGATGGAGATCATGATGATGGAGATCATGGTGTCATGCCGGTGACAAGATGATCATGGAGCCCGAAGATGGAGATCAAAAGGAGCAATATGATATTGGCCATATCATGTCACTATTTGATTGCATGTGATGTTTATCATGTTTTTGCATCTTATTTGCTTAGAACGACGGTAGTAAATAAGATGATCCCTCATTAAAATTTCAAGAAAGTGTTCTCCCTAACTGTGCACCGTTGCGAAAGTTCGTCATTTCGAAGCACCACGTGATGATCGGGTGTGATAGATTCTTACGTTCGAATACAACGGGTGTTGACGAGCCTAGCATGTACAGACATGGCCTCGGAACACATGCGAAACACTTAGGTTAACTTGATGAGCCTAGCATGTACAGACATGGCCTCGGAACACAAGAGACCGAAAGGTCGAGCATGAGTCGTATGGTAGATACGATCAACATGAAGATGTTCACCGATGTTGACTAGTCCGTCTCACGTGATGATCGGACACGGTCTAGTTGACTCGGATCATGTAATCACTTAGATGACTAGAGGGATGTCTATCTGAGTGGGAGTTCATAAGATGAACTTAATTATCCTGAACGTAACTCAAAAGGTCTTCGCAAATTATGTGGAATCTCGCGCTTTAGTTCCACTGTTTAGATATGTTCCTAGAGAAAATTTAGTTGAAAGTTGGTAGTAGCAATTATGCGGACTAGGTCCGTAAACTGAGGATTGTCCTCATTGCTTCATAGAAGGCTTATGTCCTTAATGCACCGCTCAGTGTGCTGAACCTCGAACGTCGTCTGTGGATGTTGCGAACATCTGACATACACATTTTGATAACTACGTGATAGTTCAGTAAAACGGTTTAGAGTTGAGGCACCGAAGACGTTTTGAAACGTCGCGAAACATATGAGATGTTTCGAGGGCTGAAATTGGGATTTCAGGCTCGTGCCCACGTCAAGAGGTATAAGACCTCCGACGATTTTCTTAGCCTGCAAACTAAGGGAGAAAAGCTCAATTGTTGAGCTTGTGCTCAGATTGTCTGAGTACAACAATCATTTGATTCAAGTGGGAGTTGATCTTCCAGATGAGATAGTGATATTTCTCCGAAGTCATTACCACCAAGCTGCTAGAGCTTCGTGATGAACTATAATATATCAGGGACATATATGATGATCCTTGAGATATTCGCGATGTTTGACACCACAAAAGTAGAAATCAAGAAGGAGCATCAATTGTTGATGGTTGGTGAAACCACTAGTTTCAAGAAGGGCAGGGGCAAGAAAGGGATACTTCATGGAACAACAAATCAGTTGCTGTTCTAGTGAAGAAACCCAAAGTTGAACCCAAGCCCGAGACTAAGTGCTTCTGTAATAAAGGGAACAGCCACTGGAGCAGAATTACCCTAGATACTTGGTAGATGAGAAGGCTGGCAAGGTCGGTAGAAGTATATTGGATATACATTGTGTTAATGTGTACTTTACTAGTACTCCTAGTAGCACCAGGGTATTAGATACCGGTTCGATTACTAAGTGTTAGTAACTCGAAATAAAAGCTACGGAATAAACGGAGACTAGCTAAAAGGTGAGATGACGATATGTGTTGGAAGTATTTTCAAGGTTGATCAAATATCGTACGCTCCCTCTACTATCGAGATTGGTGTTTGTGTTGAGCATAGACATGATTGGATTAATGTCTATCGCAATACGGTTATTCATTTAAGGAGAATAATGGTTAATCTGTTTATTTGAATAATACCTTCAATGGTCTTACACCTAAAATGAATGGTTTATTGAATCTCGATCGTACCAAGCTCGTCGCCGGTGCCGATTCCGGCCAAGTCCGGCCATACCACCACCCCCACTCGACGCGACATCGGGTGGCCGTTCGGCTGGACCAAGCTGCGCGCCGAACGGCGCCGTGTAGCGAAATCCCGACGAGGCCCGGGAGCCCCCGCCGCGTTTTGACGTCGCCGGCGGCCAAACGCCGGCCGCCGCCTACGTGGTTGGCCTGGGGCCACCCCAAGGCCACTGCCAGCGGGCCCTGCGGGTCCTAGTTGACTGGGTTGACCCAGTCAACTGCTGACGTGGCAGCTACTGCCACTGACATGCGGGGCCCATGTCAAAAACGAATAAAATTAAATAGATAATTTGCTAATTAATTAAATTAGTCAATTAAACACTAATCTCTCACTGACTACAGGGCCCCACCCACTAATTAGCCTATTTAGTTAGTTTTAAAACTCTGTTAGTACCCTGTCAATGACATGTGGGTCCCACTGGACCCACCTGTCTGGTTTGACTGGTCAACCGACCAGTTGACCTGCTGACATCACTATGATGTCATGCCTGCATCATCATTCACTGTTTTGAATAATGTTGGATTTAAATAAATAATTAAAATCAGAAATTAATAAAATCTTTAAAAAATCATATCTTTTAATCCGTAACTCGGATTAAAATACTTTCTACATGAAAGTTGCTCAGAACGACGAGACGATTCCGGATACGCAATCCGTTCGTCCGCCACACCCCCCTAACCTATCGAACTCGTAACTTTCCCCCTCCGGCTCCTCTGCCCGAAAACGCGAAACACCGGGGATACCTTCCCGGATGTTTCCCCCCTTCACCGGTATCACCTCATACCGCGTTAGGGCACCCCTAGCACCGTTACTTGTCTTGTCATGCATCGTTATGCATCTGTTTGCATTGTATTCATTGTTTCTTCCCCCCTCTTCTTCCGCTAGACACCGAGACCGACGCCGCTGCTACCCAGTACGACTACGGAGTTGACGACCCTTCTCTCTTGCCAGAGCAACCAGGCAAGCCCCCCTTTGATCACCAGATATCGCCTATTCTTCTCTCTACTGCTTGCATTAGAGTAGTGTAGCATGTTACTGCTTTTCGTTATCCTATCCTGATGCATAGCCTATCCTTGCTACTACTGTTGTTACCTTTACCTGCAATCCTAAATGCTTATTAGTATAGGATGCTAGTGTTCCATCAGTGGCCCTACACTCTTGTCCGTCTGCCATGCTATACTACTGGGCCGTGATCACTTTGGGAGGTGATCACGGGCATATGATATATACTTACACTGTTACATTACTTATGATACTGTTTGGAGATGGGGGCTGAAGGGGCAGGTGGCTCCATCCAGGTAGTGATGGGCCTGAGTTCCCGACGGCCCCCGACTGTTACTTCATGGCGGAGCGACAGGGCAGGTTGTGACCACCTAGGAGAGAGGTGGGCCTGGCCTTGGTTGGTGTTCGCGGATACTTAACACGTTTAACGAGATCTTGGTATTTGATCTGAGCCTGGCTACTGGCCTATACGCACTAACCATCTACGCGGGGACAGTTATGGGCACTCGACGTCGTGGTATCAGCCGAAGCCTTCGTGACGTCAGCGACTGAGTGGCGCGCGCCGGATTGGACCGTAAGCCTGCTCTTGTATTAAGGGGGCTAGTTCTGCTTCCGGCCGCGTACGCAACGTGCAGGTGTGCAATGGGCGATGGGCCCAGACCCCTGCGCCATAGGATTTAGACCGGCGTGCTGACCTCTCTGTTGTGCCTAGGTAGGGTTGCGACGTGTTGATCTTACGAGGCCGGGCATGACCCAGGAAAGTGTGTCCGGCCAAATGGGATCGAGCGTGTTGGGTTATGTGGTGCACCCCTGCAGGGAAGTTAATCTATTCGAATAGCCGTGATCTTCGGTAACAGGACGACTTGGAGTTGTACCTTGACCTTATGACAACTAGAACTGGATACTTAATAAAACACACCCTTCCAAGTGCCAGATACAACCGGTGGTCGCTCTCTCACAGGGCGACGAGGGGAGGATCATCGGTTAGGGTTATGCTATGCGATGCTACTTGGAGGACTTCAGTCTAGTCTCTTCTACATGCTGCAAGACGGAGGCTGCCAGAAGCGTAGTCTTCGACAGGATTAGCTACCCCCCCTCTTATTCTGGCATTCTGCAGTTCAGTCCACCGATATGGCCTTTACACATATACCCATGCATATGTAGTGTAGCTCCTTGCTTGCGAGTACTTTGGATGAGTACTCACGGTTGCTTCTCCTTCTTTTCCTTCTATCCCTTCTACCTGGTTGTCGCAACCAGATGTTGGAGCCCAGGATCCAGACGCCACCGTCGACGACGACTCCTACTACACCGGAGGTGCCTACTACTACGTGCTGCCCGCTGACGATGACCAGGAGTAGTTAGGAGGATCCCAGGCAGGAGGCCTGCGCCTCTTTCGATCTATATCCCAGTTTGTGTAAGCCTTCTTAAGGCAAACTTGTTTAACTTATGTCTGTACTCAGATATTGTTGCTTCCGCTGACTCGTCTATGATCGAGCTCTTGTATTCGAGCCCTCGAGGCACCTGGCTTGTAATATGATGATTGTATGACTTATTTTATTTGTAGAGTTGTGTTGTGATATCTTCCCGTGAGTCCCTGATCTTGATCGTACACATTTGCGTGTATGATTAGTGTACGATTGAATCGGGGGCGTCACAACCTACTTGTGGCACTGCCACGTAAGTCATATCGGTATAAAACGCATGAAGAAGCTCCATGTTGATGGATCTTTGGGCTCACTCGTTTTTGAAAAGTTTGAGACATGCGAACCATGTCTATTGGTGTATATGCATGAAGAAACTCCATGCAAATGGACCATTTGGACTCACTTGATTTTGAATCACTTGAGACATGCAAATCATACCACATGGGCAAGATGACTGAAAGCCTCGTTTTCAGTAAAATGGAACTAGAAAGCACCTTGTTGGAAGTAATACATTTTGATGTGTGCAGTCCAATGAGTGCTGAGGCATGTAGTGGATATCGTTATGTTCTTACTTCACAGATGATTTGAGTAGATGTTGAGTATATTTATTTGATGAATCACGAGTCTGAATTATTGAAAGGTTCAAGTAATTCAGGGTGAAGTTGAAAGATCATCGTGACAAGAGGATAGAAGATCTATGATATGATCATAGAGATGAATATCTGAATTATGAGTTTGGCATAGAATTAAGACATTATGGAAATTGTTTCACAACTAATACAGCCTGGAACACCATAGTGTGATGGTGTGTCCGAACATCATAACTACACCCTATTGGATATGATGCATACCATGATGTCTCTTATCGAATTACCATGATAGTTTATGGGTTAGGCATTAGAGACAACCGCATTCACTTTAAATAGGGCACCACGTAATTCCGATGAGATGACACCGTATGAACTATGGTTTAGAGAAACCCAAGCTATCATTTCTTAAAAGTTTGGGGCCGCGACGCTTATGTGAAAAAAGTTTCAGGATGATAAGCTCGAACCCAAAGCGGATAAATGCATCTTCATAGGACACCCAAAACAGTTGGGTATACCTCCTGTCTCAGATCCGAAAGCAATAAGGGATTGTTTCTAGAATTGGGTCCTTTCTCGAGGAAAAGTTTCTCTCGAAAGAATTGAGTGGGAGGATGGTGGAGACTTGATGAGGTTATTGAACCGTCACTTCAACTAGTGTATAACAGGGCACAAAGAGTTGTTCCTGTGGCACCTACACCAATTGAAGTGGAAGCTTATGATATTGATCATGAGACTTTAGATCAAGTCACTCCCAAACCTCGTGGGATGACAAGGATGTGTACTACTTCAGAGTGGTACGTAATCCTGTCTTGGAAGTCATGTTGCTAGACAACAATGAACCTACGAGCCATGGAGAAGCGATGGTGGGCCCGAATTCCGATAAATGGCTCGAGGCCATAAAATCCGAGAGAGGATCCATGTATGAAAACAAAGTGTAGACTTTGGCAGAATGGCTCGATGGTCGTAAGGCTATTGAGTACAGATGGATTTTAAAAGGAAGACGGACAATGATGGTAAGTATGACCATTAAGAAAGCTCGACTTGTCGTTAAGATTTTTTTTTCCGACAAGTTCAAGGAGTTGACTATGATGAGACTTTCTCACTTGTAGCGCTGCTAAGAGTCTGTTGGAATTATATTAGCGATTACTGCATTATTTATGAAATCTTGCAGATAGGATGTCAAAACATTGTTTCCTCGACGATTTTCTTGAGGAAAGGTTGTATGTGATACAACCGGAAGGTTTTGTCAATCCTGAAAGATGCTAATAAGTATGCAAAGCTCCAGCAATCCTTCTAAGGACTGGAGTAAGCATCTCGGAGTTGGAATGTATGATTTGATGAGATGATCAAAAATTTTGGGTGTATACAAAGTTTATGAGAAACTTGTATTTCCAAAGAAGTGAGTGGGAGCACTATAGAATTTCTGATGAGTATATGTTGTTGACATATTGTGGATCAGAAATGATGTAGAATTTCTGGAAAGCATATAGGGTTATTTGGAAAGTGTTTTTCAATGGAAAACCTGGATTAAGCTACTTGAACATTGAGCATCAAGATCTATAAGGATAGATCAAAACGCTTAATGGTACTTTCAAATGAGCACACCTTGACATGATCTTGAATGTGTTCAAGATGGATCAGTCAAAGAAGGAGTACTTGCCTGAGTTGTAAGGTATGAAGTTAAGACTTAAAGCTCGACCACGGCAGAAGAAAGAGAAAGGACGAATGCCGTCCCCTATGCTTTTGTCATAGGCTCTATACGGTATGCCATGCTGAGTACCGCACCTGATGTGTGCCTTGCCACATGTCTGGCAAGAGGGTACAAAGGTGATCCAGGAGTGGATCACTAGACAGCAGTCAAAATTGTCCTTGGAGTAATAGGGACATGTTTCGCAATTATGGAGGTGATAAAGAGTTCGGTGTAAAGGGTTACATCGATGCAAGCTTTAACACCTATCCGAATGACTCTGAGTAGCAAACCGGATACGTATAGTGGAGCAACCATTTGGAATAGCTCCAAGTGGAGCGTGGAAGCAGCATTTATAATATGACCTAGAGATTTGCGAAGTACATACGGATCTGAATGTTGCAGACCCGTTGACTAAAATCTCTCTCACAAGCAAAACATGATCAAACCCAGAACTCATTGAGTCTTAATCACATGATGATGTGAACTAGTTTAGTGACACTAGTAAACTCTTTGGATGTTGGTCACATGGCGATGTGACCTGTGAGTGTTAATCACATGACGATGTGAACTAGATTATTGACTCTAGTGCAAGTGGGAGACTGTTGGAAATATGCCCTAGAGGCAATAATAAATTAGTTATTATTATATTTCCTTGTTCATGATAATCGTTTATTATCCATGCTAGAATTGTATTGATAGGAAACTCAGATACATGTGTGGATACATAGACAACACCATGTCCCTAGTAAGCCTCTAGTTGACTAGCTCGTTGATCAATAGATGGTTACGGTTTCCTGACCATGGACATTGGATGTCGTTGATAACGGGATCACATCATTGGGAGAATGATGTGATGGACAAGACCCAATCCTAAGCCTAGCACAAAGATCGTGTAGTTCGTATGCTAAAGCTTTTCTAATGTCAAGTATCATTTCCTTAGACCATGAGATTGTGCAACTCCCGGATATCGTAGGATAACTTTGGGTGTGCCAAACGTCACAACGTAACTGGGTGGCTATAAAGGTACACTACAGGTATCTCCGAAAGTGTCTGTTGGGTTGGCGCTAATCGAGACTGGGATTTGTCACTCCGTGTAAACGGAGAGGTATCTCTGGGCCCACTCGGTAGGACATCATCATAATGTGCACAATGTGATCAATGAGTTGATCACGGGATGATGTGTTACGGAACGAGTAAAGAGACTTGCCGGTAACGAGATTGAACAAGGTATTGGGATACCGACGATCGAATCTCGGGCAAGTACAATACCGCTAGACAAAGGGAATTGAATACGGGATTGATCGAATCCTCGACATCGTGGTTCATCCGATGAGATCATCGTGGAACATGTGGGAACCAACATGGGTATCCAGATCCCGCTGTTGCTTATTGACCGGAGAATGTCTCGGTCATGTCTGCATGGTTCCCGAACCCATAGGGTCTACACACTTAAGGTTCGATGACGCTAGGGTTATAAAGGAAGTTTGTATGTGGTTACCGAATGTTGTTCGGAGTCCCGGATGAGATCCCGGACGTCACGAGGAGTTCCGGAATGGTCCGAAGGTAAAGATTTATATATGGGAAGTCCTGTTTTGGTTGCCGGAAAAGTTTCGGGGTTTATCGGTAACATACCGGGACCACCGGGAGGGTCCCGGGGGTCCACCAAGTGGGGCCACATGCCCCGGAGGGCTACATGGGCCAAGTGTGGGAGGGGACCAGCCCCAGGTGGGCTGGTGCGCCCCCCACAAGGGCCCAAGGCGCCTCCAAGAGGGAAGGAGGGGGCAAACCCTAGGGCAGATGGGCCCTAAGGCCCACCCCAGGTGCGCCTCCCCCTCTCCCCCTTGTGGCCGCCACCCAGATGGGATCTGGGGGCTGCCGCCACCCCTAGGGAGGGAACCCTAGGTGGGGGCGCAGCCCCTCCCCTCCCCCTATATATACTTGAGGTTTGGGCTGCCCAACACGCATGAATTCTTCCCCTGTTGGTGCAGCCCTACCCCTCTTCCTCCTCGTCTCTTGCGATGCTTGGCGAAGCCCTGCTAGAGTACCACGCTCCTCCACCACCACCACGCCGTTGTGCTGCTACTGGATGGAGTCTTCCTCAACCTCTCCCTCTCTCCTTGCTGGATCAAGACACGGGAGACGTCACCGGGCTGTACGTGTGTTGAACGCGGAGGTGCCGTCCGTTCGGCACTAGGATCTCCGGTGATTTGGATCACGACGAGTACGACTCCTTCAACCCCGTTCTCTTGAACGCTTCCGCATAGCGATCTACAAGGGTATGTAGATGCACTATCCTTCCCCTCGTTGCTGGTTTCTCCATAGATAGATCTTGGTGACACGTAGGAAAATTTTGAATTTCTGCTACGTTCCCCAACTCGACAGTGGCATGTGTTCGACGTAAGTGTCGCTACAGGGTGCGAGGGAGCTACCTAAGGAGCGCAAAGGCATCCTAGGAGAGGGCAGCGAAGAAGGCGTCGGTACGGGGCGCGGGGGAGCTAGCTAAGGTGTCACTACGGCCACGTGAACAAGGAAATGCGGCGATAGGGTGCTCTGACCTAATCGGGGAAGAGGCCAGGGAAGAAGGGGAAAAAGCCAAGGGGGCAAGGGAAGCTGGCAAACAGCTTCGGGAGGCCTTATCCCCTCTTCGACTAGCCGCCAACAAGTAGGAGGTGGGGGCTACGCACGTGCGTTGACCACACGCACATCCTTCTGTCCAAAGGTAGAAGATGTGAGGGGCTCTAGGTTGTGTTGGCTATTGGGCCCACTGGTCAAATACCGCTATGACCTTGTCCACGTCAGCAAACCACCAGAGGAAACCACATAAGATGTTTTCTGAACGGTATTGGATAGATCAGGGGGTTAAGAGAGCAAAAAAAGGTTATGGGGTTATGTGAACCACCAAGTTTCTTCAGGGTAGTAAAATGGACATTTTTCTTCCAAAATGTCACGAACGTATTTTTGAAACTCGTGAAGATTTTTTAAATGTAATGTTCATTTTTTTAATGGTACGAAACATTTCTTCATAATTTTAAACACAACATTTATTTTACATTGTATAAAGATTTTAAAAAATAATGTATATTTTGTTTGGAATGCGTGAACATTTTGTAATATCACCAACATTTTTTTGAATGTTATATCACCAACATTTTTTTGAATGTTATATCACCATTCTAAAAAATTACTATGATAATAAACTTTTTACACCGTATTAACAATTTTCATACTCAGAGTGAATGTTTATTTAAAAAAATTATGTGAATTAAGTATTTTATTGGGAAATACATATGTATTTAGAATATTCTAAAATATAAATAAAAAATAAAAGTAAAAAAGAACGAAACTGGCGAACTATATTTACTGGCCCGACCTAATTAGGGTGTTGACAAGGCGAGGAGACAGAGACGCACCCAGGAAGAAGGGAAAAGTTTGTTTTTGCCACTCTAGTTTTTGCCCAGCTTGCTTATGTCACTCTTGAATTTGACATTTTATTTTTTGTCACTCTTAGCTTTTGACAATATTCACTTTTGTCATTCGGTGGCAAAAGCAAAATTTTCAGAGTGGCAATTGTGATGTATTGTCAAAAGCTAAGAGTGACAAATGTGAAATAAAAAATTGTCATTTTTCTATGGAATGACATTTATAATGTATTGTCAAAAGCTAAGAGCGACAAAAGTGAGATGTCAAATTCTAAAATGACATAAATAAAATGAAAAAAAACTAGAGTGACAAAAATAAAGTTTTTCCTAAAAAGTACATCTTCGGATCATTTTCTAGGGCCTCTATGCGCGTGCACAGAGTCCCAAAAATGCCAACTGCCCCCTAAAAAAACTCCAACTGGGTTTGCGGCGGATCTCGAGGCAGAAGCCGCCACCCCAGCACGATACTTGGCGCACGGACAGAGGCGGAATCCCGTCACGATTCACACGGCCGCCCAGTTCGTCTCTCACTTCAAGGTTCGAGCTGCAACGACGAGTGGCCAAGGAAGAGAGATGCTCTCTGTCATTTGTAGCACTGACTCATGTGCTACTTCTTTCTCTTTTTTTGAGGGAAAACTCATGTGCTATTTCGAAAACAAAGGGACTGGAACAAGACATGACAGCCCATGCAGATGCAGGACCGTTGCAACTCATGTGGTAGGCTGTACTATTCCAGCCCGTAGTCACACTATAGCCTGACACATTACAGATCACGAGGCCCATACGGCCGCCAAAAGCCCACCACACCACGATACTACTCCCTCTGTCCCGAAATAATATAAGAACGTTTTTGATAGTACAATGCTAGTGCAAAAAGTGTTCTTATATTTTAGGACGGAGGAAGTACTTGTTGGCGCACGGACAGAGGCACGATTCGCAGTTCGCAGTTCGCACAGCCGCCCCGTTCGTCTCTCTCTCTCAGTCTCTCGCTTCAAGGTTCCGGCCAACCAGCTGCAATGGGCTCCGTGGCGGTGCCGCCGTGCCACGTCGTGGCCGTGCCGTTCCCTGGCCGCGGCCACGTCAACGCCATGCTGAACCTGTGCCGCCTCCTCGCCGCCCGCGACGGCGTCTCGGCCACCGTCGTCGTCACCGAGGAGTGGCTCGGCCTGCTCGGCGGTCCCGCGCTCGCGCCGGGCGTCCGCCTCGAGGCCGTCCCCAACGTCATCCCCTCCGAGCACGGCCGCGCCGCCGACTGGGCCGGGTTCGTGGACGCCGTGTACAACAAAATGGAGGCGCCGTTCGAGCGCCTGCTCGACCGTATCGGGGCCGCGCCCGCGGCCATTGTGACCGACACGTTCGTGCCGGGGGCAGTGCGCGTCGGCAACCGGCGGGGCGTCCCCGTGTGCATCCTCTCGGCGCTCGGCGCCACCATGTTCTCCGTGCAGTACCGCTTCGACCGGTTGCCCACGGCTTCCGGCGGTAGCGCTGACATGACCGGTACCAGCACTATACCTCAGCTACCTCGTCCCTCTCGTAGCTAACGCGCAGTGTTCTTCTTTCTCTAGTTAAACATTTCTGCAGCACATTACTGTAAATGATTAGTCTGAAATCTCATGCAGATGTCACTGATGATCCTTGTCTGATGGAAAACTACATTCCTGGACTCAAGTCGATCAGGCTTGCCGATCTTGAGCCCACGCACTCCGACAAGATTAGGCTGGACAAAATCCTTGAAGCATACCCGTATGTGAGGAAAGCGCAGTGTGTCATCTTCACCTCATTCTACGAACTCGAGAGCAACGCCATTGACTTTCTCAGGCAAGAGCTCCCCTGCCCTGTGTTTGCCGTTGGTCCTTGCATCCCCTTCTTGGCACTCCAAGAAAACCAGGCCGATTCAGAGGAAGAAAAAGGCTACATGACTTGGCTGGACACACAGCCGGCGAGCTCAGTGCTCTACGTCTCACTCGGCAGCTTCCTCTCGGTGTCGCCCGCCCAGATGGACGAGATCGCCATCGGCCTTGCGCAGAGCAAGGTCAGGTTCCTTTGGGTGCTGCGCGACGCGTGCGGCCGCGTGCAGGGCTTGGCTTGCGGTGGTGGAAGCGACGGCGTGGTTGTCCCATGGTGTGACCAGCTCAAAGTATTGTGCCATCCCTCCATTGGTGGGTTCATCACCCACTGTGGCATGAACTCGACGCTGGAGGCGCTGTACGCCGGCGTGCCGATGCTGACTCTGCCGATAGCCTTCGACCAGCCGATCAACAGCCGGCTTATCGTCGATGAGTGGAAGGTCGGGTACAGCCTCAAGGAGAAAGCCCGGGCCGACGGCGTCATTGGTAGAGAGGAAATCGCGGAAACCGTGAAGAGGCTGATGGACTGTGGTGATGGCGAGGGCACGAGGAGGAGAGCTTCGCTGCTGAAGGAGGCTTCTCGCGCCGCCGTTGAAGTGGGTGGTTCCTCGGACAGAGATATGACGTCTTTCATCAATTACATTTCACAGTTCAAGAACTGATATGTTCTTAGAGGCTACATTCTCAAACAAACGTACTCCCTTCGTTCCATAATTCCTGTCGTGGTTTTAGTTCAAAAATACTAGTAGGTTCGTTATCATGATGTATTCGAATTCGATTTGTATTAGCTGCTAGTACTCCACCATTTCCAAATGAACTCTGGTCGATTTTCTCATGGAATGGAGGAGATTTCTAATAGTACTTTCAGAACAATCTCTTTGGTGTAATAAACTTGCACAAGATTCAATTGGTGGCAGATTGTTAATAACTCAAACTACTTTCTCTAGTGTAGTAAGTCGACTCCACAGGCCCTCTTTGCTTTTTTATGAGGTATTAACTCATTTTTCTGCACTTTTCTGCCGGAGTAGTGTATTTGTGCATTTAACATCTCTTTGTACTCTTTGTCTTTGAAGGAAATAATTAATTATTACAATAGCTCTCCTTGTCTTTGAGAAAGTCACTTGCATTGTTCAGAACACTTGCAAGTAAGTACATGACTATTTTGTTCAACTAATCTAACAAAAACCAGAGAAATGACCAATACCACACAAGAAACTGGAAAAGCTTTAGGACTCCATTGATTCAAAGGATTTTCATAGGAGTTTTAGAGGATTAGAATTCTTAGGGTTTTTTCTACGTTGGTTGTTCGATTCGTAGGATAGAAATAGAATCATCTAGGGATTTTTCTTATGGATTTCTTTGTATTACTTCTCATAGGATTTCTAGCATCCACTCAAACCTCTTTAAAAGAATTCTTTATTTTTAGGCCTCGAGGATTGTATCTTCTCAATGCAGACATAGTCATTGATGTCATAGGTTGAGCACCCATAGGCAAGCGCTTGAAGAGCCACAACACACTTCATCAATGAAAAATCCTCGCAGTGAGTCATGGAGTGAACCCATTGTCTAAATTTTATGGCTCCAACCCCTACACAGAACTATGGTGGTAGCAACATCGGCACATCGTCGCCACATGTGCGGGATGAGGATGGAGGATTCTCCGATGATTGGACTATATTTTCTCTTTATTTTAGGGGGTTTCTTGTAATGCTCGTGTTTGATTAATATAGAGCTTCAACTCCTTTACAAAAAAAGGGAAATGCTTTAGAGATGATGTTTTCCCTGCGTGGATCGCAAAGCGGTGAAAGCATAGCAATGATCGTTTCCTCCCATGCACCCTCCCGAGCGAATGATGCAAATGTTCTCTCTCTCTCTCTCTCTCTCTCTCTATCTCTCTCTCTCTCTCACGATCCCGTGTTTAGCATGGAACCCTCTACGATGTAGGATGGCAATTACTTGAAGCATATATAACAACTTTCCTGCACACAATGGAACATGTGGGCAACTTCCCATTTTTTTAGCCTGGCAATTCTCTCAGCTGTAGATGGCATATCCTTGATACGCATGACAATTTCTCTTTCTACTCCATAGCAAACTCATGTGATAATTATTTTTTCTTAGCATGGCAAATCTCTCATTATAGCACGACAAATCTCTTTGTTATAGCATGACAATTCCTAAAATACTCCCTATGGGTTGTTTTTTGAAAAAATGCTCTTTGCTAACACCATTCACTAGAAAGAGCCTCCATGAGGGACGTTGGCTCACCCCGGGGCCCTCCTGTTCATCTCCCTATTAGGGTAAACATAGCCTAAAGTATTGTAAACTTTTCTCCCTCCCTGTTCCCAGTCATACAACTCGTTTGCATAATGCATGTTCGCTAGTTACTGATGTTTAAAGTATGTTTGATTGGTGACTAACTTTGTCACATTATTTTTCCCACGCTTGCCTTACTTGAGGTGCTCAGATTCTTAGCCACACTTTAGATTGTCTTAGGAAATTTCGACACACTTTTTGTGTGTATATGATATGTGAGGCTTTTTACTCACAACAAAATTCTTGCCACACTTGGTCTGTCTAGAATCAAACACCCACTTAATTTGGTCAAACTTGCTTAATTCAAGATGTGGCAAAGTGTTTTTTTTTGCGAATTGGCAAGGTGTGGTTTGGAACAATAATTTTATATATTATGCACGTTGCGTCAAATTGCCTCTGCTTCGCACAGATCTGAGGGACGACCTAAATAAATGGGCCGTCTCACTAGGCCAGTCCACCCCCGCCCCCCCCCCGGCGCGATTTTTATGATGGTTCTGTACGGCTTTCTTTTCACTTGTTTTTCTTGTTTTCTTTTGGTTTTTATTTTTTTATTTTTCAATTTTTATTTTCTTTTCCTTTTTCATTTTAATTTGTCAAAATTTGAAAAAAAGTTTGTGCTTTTAAAATAATGTTTGAAATATTCTAAATTTGCTCATGTTTTGAAAAAGCTTCACATTTAAAAAGATGTCTAGAAATTTAAATTTTGTTTGCTTCTTTTAAAAATGATTCGATTTTTTTTAAAAAAAATGAGTTTGTGGTTTCAATAAATGTTTGGAGGTTTAGAAAAATTCACTTTTCAGAGAATGTTTAGAATTTTTAAAAAAAATTGCACTTAAAAAACAAAACTTCAAAAAACACATTGTGTCAAAATGTTCAAGTTTTTCAAAATATGTTTTCGTTTTGAAAAAAATTCATGTTTGAAAAAAATACTCATTTTGTCTGAAAGAAATCAATTATTATTATTATTATTTTCCTATTTTTCAAGAATGAATGAAAGAAAGCAAAACTTTTCTTCTAGAACCACCAAGCTTTATTATTCATAGTTCAGAAAACTGGGGATACAAACGGGATCATGAGGTTGTCCCAATCAGAAATGTCTATCACAGAATGAGATAACTTGGCTAGTAAATGGGCTTCTGTATTTAATGGTCGGCCCTCGAAATAAAAACTGCAATTGAACTCGGCTGCCCTCAACTTAATCTCAGCTACAATAAGACCATAAACACCAATTGCAGCCCCTGTTGGTATCACTAGCCACCTGCTTAGAATCAGTAGCCACCACAAAATTATGAAGTAGAAGATCATCCACCAAAGATAGAGCTTCCCTGCAAGCATGGCCTCTAGAGTTGCACATCTCTCACGCAATGTGTCGGCGTTCTGAAAATGGGGGTCCCCAGACTTGCCTGCCTGCGGCCTGCGGCGTGGCTCAAAAGGGGGCCCAGCGCGGCCCATCTTCACCAACACAAACCCAAGACCCTCGCGAGGGGCCAAGCATCGCGGGGCGGACGACGCGGAGCTTCCTCAGACACGGCCTCGTCAGGCTGGCTCACGAGGAGGCGGAGAGATCAAGGCGGGGTACCTCACGAGGTGCCCGTGACGCAAGCCATGACGATCGAGGGTGCCAGGCGGGTGCCAGCCCGCGCAGTGTCCTCCTTCCCTTTTTGGTGCAAGGGGGGCAAGCGCAGCCGCGGAGTACCGAGGCATCAGGCAAAGATTGCCATTTCGGTGCAACGAGACCAAGACCAGGAGGACTACGAGATGGAGGTCACCGTGGAGCCCAAGACGGCGTCATCACCAGAGCTTTGCGCAGGCGAAGACTAATTTTGTCAGGATAGCTAGTACTAGCTGTCCCCCTTCAAATTAGCCCGCCATTGTTGGCTCCCTTCCCGCTCGATATTTGGGAAGAGGACCAGGGCCCCTATAAATAGGACCAGCCACCTGCTAGACAGAGAGGACGGATGGAGAAAGAGAGAGAGAGAGAGAGAGAGAGAGAGAGAGAGAGAGAGAAAGGTGACTGAGCTCCTCCCAGCAGTTCATCGCCCAGCCAAGAACAGACCCTCGCGAGGCTGTTCTTCCTGGTATTGTTCATCATCATCAGCCCAAGAGGCAATCCACCACACCACACACTGGAGTAGGGTATTACACCAAAATGGTGGCCCGAACCAGTATAAACCCTGTGTCTCTTGTGTTGTTCTTTTCTTAGTTTAGATCCTAGCAAGGCGGAGGGGTGCAGGTAGGTAGGAGACGAAAGCTCCGCGCGCACCCAGTGTTCGAACCTCAAGGGTCTGCCGGAACCCGAAATCCGACATTTGGCGCGCCAGGTAGGGGTGCGCCGGGATTCTTCCACCACCCCGTTCTCCTCCAACCATCACGCCCATGTCTGACGCTCATCGGGCCCGTGCCGAGCGCCAGGCCGCGCTCGCTTCCCGCGTCGCCCAGACGGCCCCTGTCGGCGGGCGCCCTCGCCGTTCCTCGTCACCTGCCGTCAACACCGCCACCGGCCCGGCGGGGGACGAGCGGCAAGCATCGTCCTAGCATCCGTCCGTGCGGCAAGACGGCCGCACCGCAACTCCCTCGTTCACCCTAGCTAGTTCTTCGTCCCGCGCGCTCCGCGCGCCCATGGAGGCTCGAGCTGCACTCATCGCGGCGAACGATCTCCTGCGCTACCGCCCCGTCGACGACGTCTACGAAGAATAGATCGACCGCGTCGCTGAGCTCGTCCACGCCGCAGGGGGCTCTCCTGCGCCGTCTGTTCCACTGCACCGCACCCCGCCCCGCGCGGGCAATGAAGCTCCGGCGGCGCCCCGACCGCCTCCTCCTCAGGAAGGCGCCATGGATCCCAGGCGCGTGGCCCCTGGGTGGAACCCGCTCCGGCAGGCGCCAGCGCAGCAAGAGCAGAGCTGTCAAGAAGTCCCTCACCCGCAAGAAGCTGCCCGAGCGCTCCCTACTCCAGCACGTCGCGACCATGCTCCTGCTCCCGCGCGTCAAGACCCCGCGCTGCACCTAGCTGAAGCACGTGGGGACATGCAAGACCAAGCTCCCCGTCATCCAAGGCCTCCCGTGGCCACAGCAGGCTGCCGCGCCTTCACCGCCGAGCTACGCAACGTCGCGTGGCCCGGCAAGTTCAAGCCATACTTGCCTCCTCGCTACGACGGCACGGCTGACCCTGCAGAGTTCCTCCAGCTCTATGAGCTGGGCATCGAAGCTGCCAACGGAGACGAGAAGGTCATGGCGAACTGGTTCCCCATGGCACTCAAGGACGGGGCCCGCACCTGGCTCCTGAACCTGGCTCCAGGCACAATCTCCTCCTGGGACGAGATGCGCACCCGCTTCATCGCCAACTTCCAAGGCACTCGCGACCGGCCACCCGCCGTAAGCGACATGCGCCGGATCAAGCAACAGCCCGGGGAGACCCTGCAGAAGTACATCCAGCGCTTCAACAACACGCGCCTCAAGATTCCCAAGGTGACCGAGGAGGCCATCATCTCGGCCTTCTCCGACGGCGTGCGCGACGTCAAGATGAAGGAGGAGCTGGCGATGCATGAAGACCTGTGCACCTCCTTGGAGCTGTTCAACCTAGAAACCAAGTGCGCCAGGGCCGAGGAAGGGCATCTCTCCCTCCTCGAGCTGCCTGCCGCAGACCCAGAAGAGAAGAAGCCCAAGACCAAGGATGTGAAGTGCAAGGGGGCTACCGTGCTCGCGGCAGAACCAGACACCAAGCGAGGCAGAGATCAGCCCGAACCTTCCAAGGGCGGTCGGTACTGTGTGTACCACGACCTCCACACCCACAACACCAACGAATGTCAAGAGCTCCGAGCCGTGCGAGAAGGAAGGATCGGCCGTCGCCCTGATCGAAGTGACCAGGGCTATGGCCGAGGAGGAGGAAGGAACGCAGGACGCTGGGAAGACCGTGGCCCACGCCAAGGGTGGCGCAACCAACCTCGCGAGGATCGCTGGCAAGACCCACCTCGCGAGGGAGGTTGGAGGGATCAGCCTCACGAGGGGGACTGGAGGGATCAGCCTCGCGAGGATCGCCCGCAAGGCAACGCAGGCCTCCCACCGCTGCCGCGGCAGCCAAGAAGAAACGAAGACCACACCAGGACGAGGGGGCTGGGGGCTTCCAGGAGCCACGCGCGATCGCCTGCATCTTGGGCGGGGCACAAGCCCCAGCCTCTCAGCGCATCTTCAAGCAGTTCGCCCGCGAAGTGAACGCAGTCCTCCCCAGGCTCGAAGCCACGCGCCCTCTCAGGTGGTCGGCGTGCGCCATCACGTTCAGCTCGGCAGATCAGCTCAAGTGTGCGGCTACAGCCGGAGTCCTCCCGATGCTTTGTTCCCCAATCATCAGCAACATGGTGGTCACCAAGACCCTCATCGATGGCGGGGCAGGGCTCAACGTCCTGTATGTGGAAACATTCAACAACCTCCAAGTGCCCTACAGCCAGCTTCAGCCAACCAAGCCTTTCTCCGGTATCACCAACGGCTCCACGGCCCCGATTGGGCAGGTCCGCCTCCCTGTCACCTTCGGGGCACGCGACAACTACCGCACCAAGCTCATCGACTTCGACGTCGCTCACATTCACCTGCCGTACAACGCCATCCTTGGGTACCCAGCGCTGGCCAAGTTCATGGCCGTAACTCACCACGGCTAGAACGTCCTCAAGATGCCAGGAAGTGGCGGAGTCATCACGGTGCCCTATGAAGAGAAGGATACGGTGTGTTCCCTGGAACGAGCCTTTCAGGCCGCGTCACTGGAAGACCCGGATCGTGGAAGCAGGAGGCCTCCCGAGACCGCCCCTAAGAAGAAGAAGACATCGTCCGGCCCGACCACTCAGGAGGTGTTGGAAATATGCCCTAGAGGAAATAATAAATTGATTATTATTATATTTCCTTGTTCATGATAATCGTTTATTATCCATGCTAGAATTGTATTGATAGGAAACTCAGATACATGTGTGGATACATAGACAACACCATGTCCCTAGTAAGCCTCTAGTTGACTAGCTCGTTGATCAATAGATGGTTACGGTTTCCTGAACATGGACATTGGATGTCGTTGATAACGGGATCACATCATTAGGAGAATGATGTGATGGACAAGACCCAATCCTAAGCATAGCACTAGATCGTGTAGTTCGTATGCTAAAGCTTTTCTAATGTCAAGTATCATTTCCTTACACCATGAGATTGTGCAACTCCCGGATACCGTAGGAGTGCTTTGGGTGTGCCAAATGTCACAACGTAACTGGGTGGCTATAAAGGTACACTACGGGTATCTCCGAAAGTGTCTGTTGGGTTGGCACGAATCGAGACTGGGATTTGTCACTCCGTGTGGCGGAGAGGTATCTCTGGGCCCACTCGGTAGGACATCATCATAATGTGCACAATGTGATCAAGGAGTTGATCACGGGATGATGTGTTACGGAACGAGTAAAGAGACTTGCCGGCAACGAGATTGAACAAGGTATCGGGATACCGACGATCGAATCTCGGGCAAGTACAATGCCGCTAGACAAAGGGAATTGTATACGGGATTGATGAAGTCCTTGACATCGTGGTTCATCCGATGAGATCATCGTGGAACATGTGGGAGCCAACATGGGTATCCAGATCCCGCTGTTGGTTATTGACCGGAGAGTCATCTCGGTCATGTCTGCATGTCTCCCGAACCCGTAGGGTCTACACACTTAAGGTTCGGTGACGCTAGGGTTATAGAGATATTAGTATGCGGTAACCTGAAAGTTGTTCGGAGTCCCGGATGAGATCCCGGACGTCACGAGGAGTTCCGGAATGGTCCGGAGGTAAAGAATTATATATAGGAAGTGCTATTTCGGCCATCGGGACAAGTTTCGGGGTCACCGGTATTGTACCGGGACCACCGGAAGGGTCCCGGGGGTCCACCGGGTGGGGCCACCTGCCCCAGGCGGCCACATGGGCTGTAGGGGGTGCACCTTGGCCTATATGGGCCAAGGGCACCAGCCCCAAGAGGCCCATGCGCCAAGAGAAGAGGGAAAGCAAGAGTCCTAAAGGGGGAAGGCACCTCCGAGGTGCCTTGGGGAGGAGGGACTCCTCCCCTGGCCGCACCGTTCCTTGGAGGAAGGGCCAAGGCTGCGCCCCCCCTCTCCCTTGGCCCTATATATAGTGGGGGGGGGAAGGGAGGGCAACCATACCTAAGCCCTGGCGCCTCCCTCTCCCTCCCATGACACATCTCCCTCCTCCCGCAGCGCTTAGCGAAGCCCTGTTGGAATCCCGCTACTTCCACCACCACGCCGTCGTGCTGCTGGATCTCCATCAACCTCTCCTTCCCCCTTGCTGGATCAAGAAGGAGGAGACGTCGCTGCTCCGTACGTGTGTTGAACGCGGAGGTGTCGTCCGTTCGGCGCTAGGATCATCGGTGATTTGGATCACGACGAGTACGACTCCATCAACCCCGTTCTCTTGAACGCTTCCGCGCGCGATCTACAAGGGTATGTAGATCCACTCCTCCCTCGTTGCTAGATTACTCCATAGATAGATCTTGGTGACACGTAGGAAAATTTTGAATTTATGCTACGTTCCCCAACAGTGGCATCATGAGATAGGTCTATGCGTAGTTTCTATGCACGAGTAGAACACAAAGTAGTTGTGGGCATTGATTTTGTTCAATATGCTTACTGTTACTAGTCCAATCTTGATTCGACGGCATCGTGGGATGAAGCGGCCCGGACCAACCTTACACGTACGCTTACGTGAGACCGGTTCCACCGACTAACATGCACTAGTTGCATAAGGTGGCTGGCGGGTGTCTGTCTCTCCCACTTTAGTCGGATCGGATTCGATGAAAAGGGTCCTTATGAAGGGTAAATAGCAATTGGCATATCACGTTGTGGTTTTTGCGTAGGTAAGAAACGTTCTTGCTAGAAACCCATAGCAGCCACGTAAAACATGCAAACAACAATTAGAGGACGTCTAACTTGTTTTTGCAGGGTATGCTATGTGATGTGATATGGCCAAAGGATGTGATGAATGATATATGTGATGTATGAGATGATCATGTTCTTGTAATAGGAATCACGACTTGCATGTCGGTGAGTATGACAACCGGCAGGAGCCATAGGAGTTGTCTTAATTTATTTATGACCTACGTGTCAACATAAACGTCCTGTAATTACTTTACTTTATTGCTAATCGTTAGCTATAGTAGTAGAAGTAATAGTTGACGAGACAACTTCATGAAGACACGATGATAGAGATCATGATGATGGAGATCATGGTGTCATGCCGGTGACAAGATGATCATGGAGCCCCAAGATGGAGATCAATGGAGCTATATGATATTGGCCATATCATGTCACTATTATTTGATTGCATGTGATGTTTATCATGTTTATACATCTTATTTGCTTAGAACGACGGTAGTAAATAAGATGATCCCTCATTAAAATTTCAAGAAAGTGTTCCCCCTAATTGTGCACCTTTGCGACAGTTCGTTGTTTCGAAGCACCACGTGATGATCGGGTGTGATAGATTCTAACGTTCACATACAACGGGTGTAAGACAGATTTACACACGCGAAACACTTAGGTTGACTTGACGAGCCTAGCATGTGTACAGACATGGCCTCGGAACACAGAAGACCGAAAGGTCGAGCATGAGTCGTATGGTAGATACGATCAACATGAAGATGTTCACCGATGATGACTAGTCCGTCTCACGTGATGATCGGACACGGCTTAGTTGACTCGGATCATGTAATCACTTAGATGACTAGAGGGATGTCTATCTGAGTGGGAGTTCATAAGATGAACTTAATTATCCTGAACATAGTCAGAAGGTCTTTGCAAATTATGTCGTAGCTCGCGCTTCAGTTCTACTGTTTAGATATGTTCCTAGAGAAAATTTAGTTGAAAGTTGATAGTAGAATTATGCGGACTAGGTCCGTAAACTGAGGATTGTCCTCATTGCTTCATAGAAGGCTTATGTCCTTAATGCACCGCTCAGTGTGCTGAACCTCGAACGTCGTCTGTGGATGTTGCGAACATCTGACATACACATTTTGATAACTACGTGATAGTTCAGTAAAACGGTTTAGAGTTGAGGCACCGAAGACATTTTGAAACGTCGCGAAACATATGAGATGTTTCGAGGGCTGAAATTGGGATTTCAGGCTCGTGCCCACGTCAAGAGGTATAAGACCTCCGACGATTTTCTTAGCCTGCAAACTAAGGGAGAAAAGCTCAATTGTTGAGTACAACAATCATTTGAATCGAGTGGGAGTTGATCTTCCAGATGAGATAGTGATATTTCTCCGAAGTCATTACCACCAAGCTGCTAGAGCTTCGTGATGAACTATAATATATCAGGGACATATATGATGATACTTGAGATATTCGCGATGTTTGACACCACAAAAGTAGAAATCAAGAAGGAGCATCAATTGTTGATGGTTGGTGAAACCACTAGTTTCAAGAAGGGCAAGGGCAAGAAGGGATACTTCATGAAACGGCAAATCAGCTGCTGCTCTAGTTTAGAAACCCAAAGTTGAACCCAAACCCGAGACTAAGTGCTTCTGTAATAAGGGGAACAGCCACTGGAGCAGAATTACCCTAGATACTTGGTAGATGAGAAGGCTGGCAAGGTCGATAGAAGTATATTGGATATACATTGTGTTAATGTGTACTTTACTAGTACTCCTAGTAGCACCAGGGTATTAGATACCGGTTCGGTTGCTAAGTGTTAGTAACTCGAAATAAAAGCTACGGAATAAACGGAGACTAGCTAAAGGTGAGCTGACGATATGTGTTGGAAGTGTTTCCAAGGTTGATATGATCAAGCATCGCACGCTCCCTCTACCATCGAGATTGGTATTAAAACCTAAATAATTGTTATTTGGTGTTTGCGTTGAGCATAGACATGATTGGATTATGTCTATCGTGATACGGTTATTCATTTAAGGAGAATAATGGTTACTCTGTTCATTTGAATAATACCTTCAATGGTCTTGCACCTAAAATGAATGGTTCATTGAATCTCGATCGTAGTGATACACATGTTCATGCCAAAAGATAGTAATGATAGTACCACCTACTTGTGGCACTGCCACGTAAGTCATATCGGTACAAAACACATGAAGAAGCTCCATGTTGATGGATCTTTGGGCTCACTCGTTTTTGAAAAGTTTGAGGCATGCGAACCATGTCTATTGGTGTATATGCATGAAGAAACTCCATGCAAATGGACCGTTTGGACTCACTTGATTTTGTATCACTTGAGACATGCAAATCATACCACATGGGCAAGATGACTGAAAGCCTCGTTTTCAGTAAAATGGAACTAGAAAGCAACTTGTTGGAAGTAATACATTTTGATGTGTGCAGTCCAATGAGTGCTGAGGCATGTAGTGGATATCGTTATGTTCTTACTTCACAGATGAATCACGAGTCTGAATTATTGAAAGGTTCAAGTAATTTCAGGGTGAAGTTGAAAGATCGTTGTGACAAGAGGATAAAAGATCTATGATATGATCATAGAGATGAATATCTGAATTACGAGTTTGGCACAGAATTGAGACATTGTGAAAATTATTTCACAACTAATACAGCCTGGAACACCATAGTGTGATGGTGTCTCCGAACATCATAACTGCACCCTATTGGATATGATGCATACCATGATGTCTCTTATCGAATTACCACGATAGTTTATGGGTTAGGCATTAAAGACAACCACATTCACTTTAAATAGGGCACCACGTAATTCCGATGAGATGACACCATATGAACTATGGTTTAGAGAAACCTAAGCTGTCATGTCTTAAAAGTTTGGGGCTGCGACGCTTATGTGAAAAGGTTTCAGGCTGATAAGCTCAAACCCAAAGCGGATAAATGCATCTTCATAGGACACCCAAAACAGTTGGATATACCTCCTGTCTCAGATTCGAAAGCAATAAGGGATTGTTTCTAGAATCAGGTCCTTTCTCGAGGAAAAGTTTCTCTCGAAAGAATTGAGTGGGAGGATGGTGGAGACTTGATGAGGTTATTGAACCGTCTCTTCAACTAGTGTGTGGCAGAGCACAGGGAGTTGTTCCTGTGGCACCTACAACAATTGAAGTGGAAGCTTATGATAGTGATCATGAAACTTCAGGTCAAGTCACTACCAAACCTCGTGGGATGACAAGGATGCGTACTACTTCAGAGTGGTACGTGATCCTGTCTTGGAAGTCATGTTGCTAGACAACAATGAACCTACGAGCTATGGAGAAGCGATGGTGTGCCCGGATTCCGATAAATGGCTCGAGGCCATAAAATCCGAGAAAGGATCCATGTATGAAAACAAAGTGTAGACTTTGGCAGAATGGCTCGATGGTCGTAATGCTATTGAGTACAGATGGATTTTAAAAGGAAGACGGACAATGATGGTAGGTATCACCATTAAGAAAGCTCGACTTGTCGTTAAGATGTTTTCCGACAAGTTCAAGGAGTTGACTACGGTGAGACTTTCTCACTCGTAGCGATGCTAAGACACTACAAGAAATATGTCAACTTATGACCTTCTGTCAGTGACCCTCGAAGAATTGGTCATAAATTTATGACCATTTTAGACCAATTGGTCAAAAGCTGTTCAGGGGGCTCCAAACCCTAAACCATTGCGACCATTTTGGTCAGAAAGGTCGTAATTTCCTTACACGAAATGGTCACAAAGCAAACAGTGCTAGTCCGCTGCCTTATTTCTAGTTTTTAATGACCAATATAGATGGTCATAGCCTTGTAGATTGTGGTGGGTTGTGATGACTAGGCGCCATCTCATCAGTTTTGCCTATGTGTCATGTCCATGTGGCAGTTTTTGCCCTAGGTTGTGAAGCAACCTATATTTCTATCATTCCCAAAATTCCCAAAAAAATCTCATAAATTCTTTGGGGCATGTCTTCATCAAATATGTAAAAATCCTTCCTTGCCTAGTTCAAAACTAATTCAACAATATTCATTTTCCTATTCTGTTCACAACAACACTTTATGAAGGAAGTGCTATTTATATATTCTTGATTGCCCTCGGAATTTTTGGGCACTCTTTCCTATCCAAATCATTACCGCATGACAAAATTCAGCTCCATTTGCCTAGCAAATCTTCCTCGGCAAATTTCCAAAGTTTTTGTCCACCTAGAAGCATTGTGAAGGAAGTACCTTTTTATATCTCTAAATGACATGAAATTTATACAGTTTCTTCATATGCCAAAATTATCACCTTCCTCCAAATTGTAGCTCAGTCAAATCATCTATGTGAGCCCAGGTTCAATTTATATTTTATGGCCAAATTGGCACGTTGCAAAGCAAGTGTTATATAGACCCCTCCTATTACCCTCAAACTTTTCGGGCACTCTTCCATATCCAAATCATTGCCACATGGTAATATTCAGCTCAATTTTCCTAGTAAATCTTTCTCGGGAAATTTCCAAAGTTTCTACCTCGAGAGAAGCTTTGTGAAGTAAGTACTAGCTAGGCTTACCGAAATGATCTGGAAATTTACCAGCGCATGACCATACCTAAGTAACTTACCCACACCAATTTTGAGCTCATTTCATTCATCCAATATCTCTCACTAGTTTTCCCAAGTTTCTGTCCATAGAAGAGCATTGTGAAGGAAGTACTACTTTGGCATGTCCAAATGGTATCAATTTTCTACAATGCTTTCCTATGCCCAAATAACCATCCTCCACAAAATTTCAGCTCACTCCATTCATTATTTTGAGCCCAGCTTCAACATTCATATTTTTGTCTAGCGTGGTACTTTGCAAAGCAAGTACCACCTAGGATCCTCCTTTTGAGCTAAAAATTTGTGAAGACATTCTACTTAGTAGATGATAATCCTCAGCCAAAACTCACGCCCATTGGCCATGTGCATTTCCCGTACCGCTAATCAAACACTTGGCTGCTAATTCATGTTTGAGCATCGATCGGTCTCCTCGTGAGAATCTTATGTTGTAATTTTCTTCCTAGCACCAACCTGGGGAGTGCCCAACCCACTAGACATGCCTAGGCCGCCCAGAACACATGGCAACATTACGGTCACGTGGTGACCACGCGACGGGCATGCGAGTTTACGCGCTCTAGAGTTGGGGCCCTCGGCCACCGCCCAAACCTCGACGTATCGCCACCAAACCATGTATTTATGATTAAATAGGTCCTTATGTAACTAGAAATGATTTTTGGAAAAAATAAATAGCAAACTATGAGGCAGTTGCAGTTCAAATTTGACCGGCTTCCAACTGAATCGGCAGAAATTTGTCTTTTTCACGAGAGGTGGATCAAAAAATTTTACACCCAACCATTTTGTCAATTGTGCATTAAATATGTCCTAGTATTTTATAAAAATGATTTGGTCTAATTTTGCAACAATTATTTGGTAGTTCCTTCACAAAAAACCTCCTTTCGGGCACTCGAAAAATGGAAAATGGTTTTTTCGTCCAACGAAAATGAAAACTTCCTTACGCAACATTGTTTGCCATTCCCATATGCACCCTTGTGCACAATATGAGATCATTTGAACAAACTATGCCATGGATGTGGCCATAAGATTGATCATTTGGCTTGAAAGCCATTGATCTCCACACATGATAGCTCGTTTCTGAGAACACTTTTTTAAAATAATTGCCGTATTACAAGTTTGTTATTTTTCATAGGAACTTGGCCACATATGATGACACAATGCGAAGGTTTCCCAATTTTTTGATTTTTTTTTGAATTTTTTATGCCCGTTTCAAAATGCGGTCAAAACGGCGGGAATGACCGTTCCTAGCTAGTGGTTGAATCTTGGATTTTTTCTGGTGTTTCTCTGATTAAATAGATACTTATGTACCTAGAAATGATTTTTGGAAAAAATAAAGAGCAAACTACGAGGCAGCTACAGTTCAAATTTGACCCGCTTCCAGCTGAATCGACGGAAGTTTGTCTTTTTCACCAGAGGTGGATCAAAACTTTTTACACCCAACCATTTTGTCAATTGTGCATTAAATATGGCCTAGTATTTTATAAAAATGATTTGGTCCAATTTTGCAACAATTATTTGGTAGTTCCTTCACAAAAAAACATCCTTTCGGGCACTCGAAAAATGGAAAATGGTTTTTCCGTCCAACGAAAATGAAAACTTCCTTAGGAAACATTGATTGCCATTCCAATATGCACCCTTGTGCACAATATGAGATCATTTGAACAAACTATGCCATGGATGTGGCCATAAGATTGATCATTTGGCTTGAAAGCCATTGATCTCCACACATGATAGCTCGTTTCTGAGAACACTTTTTTAAAATAATTGCCGTATTACAAGTTTGTTATTTTTCCTGGGAACTTGGCCACATATAATGACACAATGCGAAGGTTTCCCAATTTTTTAATTTTTTTTGAATTTTTTATGCCCGTTTCAAAATGCGGTCAAAACGGCGGGCTTGACCGTTCCTAGCTAGTGGTTGAATCTTGGAATTTTTTTGGTGTTTCTCTGATAAAATAGATACTTATGTACCTAGAAATGATTTTTGGAAAAAATAAAGAGCAAACTACGAGGCAGCTACAGTTCAAATTTGACCCGCTTCCAGCTGAATCGGCGGAAGTTTGTCTTTTTCACCAGAGGTGGATCAAAACTTTTTACACCCAAACATTTTGTCAATTGTGCATTAAATATGGCCTAGTATTTTATAAAAATGATTTGGTCCAATTTTGCAACAATTATTTGGTAGTTCCTTCACAAAAAACCTCCTTTCGGGCACTCGAAAAATGGAAAATGGTTTTTTCGTCCAACGAAAATGAAAACTTCCTGAGGCAACATTGCTTGCCATTCCAATATGCACCCTTGTGCACAATATGAGATCATTTGAACAAACTATGCCATGGATGTGGCCATAAGATTGATCATTTGGCTTGAAAGCCATTGATCTCCACACGTGATAGCTCATTTCTGAGAACACTTTTTTAAAATAATTGCCGTATTACAAGTTTGTTATTTTTCCTCGGAACTTGGGCACATATAATGACACAATGCGAAGGTTTCCCAATTTTTTGATTTTTTTTTGAATTTTTTATGCCCGTTTTAAAATGCGGTCAAAACGGCGGGCTTGACCGTTCCTAGCTAGTGGTTGAATCTTGGAATTTTTTTGGTGTTTCTCTGATAAAATAGATACTTATGTACCTAGAAATTATTTTTGGAAAAAATAAAGAGCAAACTAGAAGGCAGCTACAGTTCAAATTTGACCCGCTTCCAGCTAAATCGGCGAAAATTTGTTTTTTTCACGAGAGGTGGATCAAAACTTTTTACACCCAATCATTTGGTCAATTGTTCATTAAATATGGCCTAGTATTTTAGAAAAATGATTTGGTCCAATTTTGCAACAAATATATGGTAGGTCCTTCACAAAAAAATTCATTTTGGGTACTCGAAAAATGAAAAATGATTTTTTCGTCCAAAGAAAATGAAAATTTCCTTAAGCAACATTGTTTGCCATTCCAAGATGCACCCTTGTGCACAATATGAGATCATTTGAACAAACCATGCCATGAATGTGGCCATAGGATTAATCATTTGGCTTGAAAGCCATGCACATTCACACATGATAGCTCTTTTCTGAGAACACTTTTTTTAAAAGAATTGTTGTATTACAAGTTTATTATTTTTTCTGGTAACTTGGTCACATATAATGACACAATGCAACGGTTTTCCAATTTTTTTGATTTTTTTTGAATTTTTCATGCCCGTTTCAAAATGTTATCAAAACTGCGGGCATGACCGTTCCTAGCTAGTGGTTGAATCTTAAAAAACTATTGGTGTTTCTCTAATTAAATAGATACTTATGTACCTAAAAATTATTTTTGAAAAAAATAAAGAACAAACTATAAGGCAGCTGCAGTTCAAATTTGACCCGTTTCCAACCGAATCAGCAGAAATTTGTCTTTTTCACGAGAGGTGAATCAAAACTTTTGACATCCAAATATTTAGTCAATTATACATTAAATATGTTCTAATATTTTAAAATTTTGATTTTGTCCAATTTTACAACAAATATATTGTAGGTCCCTCACAAAAAACTCATTTTGGGCACTTGAGAAATGAGAAATGAATTTTTAATCAGCTAGACCAATTTTTTAGTCAATTACGACCAATTTAGATGGTCATGACATCGTAGCCGTGTGCTGCATTTTAATTGGTCTGTGGGTGTTTCACGCGGATCATGGATGGACACCGTCGGATGCTCGCGGATCCAACGGCAGTCCTCACCGCAAGCCCACCTAAGGCAAAACCCTAGTCCTCGTGGACATTTTCCATCCACCCCCCGTCTCCATTCTTTCTCCCCTCGCTCTCTTCTCCGTCCGCGCACGCCTCCCCTCCCCGCTCCCTCCCATGGCAAACCCCGTCGCCTCCCCTCTCCTCCTCCCCTCCCTGACCTTCCCGCCCTGCTGCCTCACCACCCCCAGCACCACGGCCTCCACCACCAATCCGCCATGCCGTCCTCGCTCCCCTGCCGCCGCCACCTCCATCGCCATCTCCCTCTCTCCCTCTCCCCGATCTCTGACCCAGCCACCACCCATGGCGCCAGCCAGAGCAGCCACCAGCTATGGTGACGGCGAGGCTAGAGGCCGCCGGATCCGGGATCAGGGTGGCGCATAGCCCCTCCTCCCGTGAGATCCTCTACATCGAGCAGCTCCTCTGCACGCTGCACCTTGTCCCCATCCAGATCAAGTAGTTCCTCTTTGTCCGCTCTACCAATCCCCTCCGTCAGCCGTTGCTACACAGTACACTTCCACCGCTTCCGCCGCCTCCCAAGTCGCCGTCCTCCTGATCCCCTCCCCTTCCCCTTCCTCTGCTCTGGACACCCCATCTCCGTCGAGCCGGGCGCCCCATCCACCTCTACGGGCGTAGACGGCGTTGGCGTATGAGCAATGGCGCCGCCCGGGTCGCGACGGTGGGCGTACGTGCGGATCATGGCCGGCACCATCGTCGGTGGCGGCCTCGGCTTCTACGTCATGCTCCGCATCGAGACCTCCTACAAGGTACGACAACTCCCGTCGCACCAACCTGCCGCGATCTGTGGACCATTTGGTCGAAGCCGTGGTGCTTACTCCCGCTTTTCTTTGTCGTGTGCAGGTGAGGATGGAGGAGAGGCTGCGTCGATGGCAAGCTGGAGTGCCTCTACCATGGCTGGCAGTTGGATGGCCAGGGCAAGTGCATCAAGATCCCACAGGTCCCACCATTCCACACTTCTTTCTAATCAAGTTCAGTCATGGATCTGTACAAACGCATGAGATTCTAGTCCAAAATTTATGTGTGATACTGTATAACTGTGTTATGTTTGAGATTCTAGTCTTGACACAGTAGCTCTTACTCTACCTGTGTGGCAATCATATTGTGTTTGAATGTAGCATAGTATCTGATTATGGTGTTTTTTTAGGTATTTATCTTCAGAAAAGGGATGTGTACAGTATTAGTATTTCCAGGAATCTGATTATGACACCCTGCTATCATGCCCCCCTAAAACACATGAATTTGTTTTACCTTTCCCCCTTCGTGGTTACTGGTTTTGGACTTAAGGACACACATGCGTTAGTCGTTAGTATTCACGTTTTATTTCTTTTTGCAGGATAGTTAGTATTCACTTTGCTGTTCTGCTTTATACCTGTGGTTAGTCTACTTACTGTTTCTGGACTTGAGGGCACACTTGTGTTGTGTGGTGGTATTTTACTTTTCTGTTTGGTTTTATACCTGTCCATGGTGTATATATGAATGTCCTGAAATCAAATAACCTTCATAGGATAGGAAATTGGTAGTTTAGCTCATATAGATGATCTTATAGTGAACAGCTTCAGTTGTTTGATGCATGTTGCTGCCGTTTATCGCTGCATCTATGTTCATTCAGTATTAGTAGCTCCTTGGATCTGTGCCCATGCATTGTATGCTCTTCTTTCCATATATGTACTGCATTTCTATATGGCAATGAGCTTACCCTCTGCTGTCCTGTTTCCATGGCGCGCGCAAACTGTGCAGTGCTGCTGTGGCTCCTGGTGGCGGTGAGCGTGAAGCTGGGGCGGCGCCACATCGCCCACAACGTGGTGGAGCTGATGGAGAGGCATCTGGCCAAGGACGACTTCCCCGAGTACTATGACGGAAAGACGGGGCGGTACATCGGGAAGCAGTCGCGCAAGTTCCAGACGTGGTTGGTGGCGGGCTACCTGGTGGCCAAGATGCTCCTGGACAACCCCTCCAACCTCCGCGCCGTCTCCCTGGAGGACGACAGCCACACCCGAGCAGCATCTAATGTTAGCATCTGCTGCACTATCGCTGATGATGTTTGTTTAAGGCTGTTGCTTTGCTCTGTGTGATTTTACTCTAGCATGTGTGTTGCATTTTGTCCTGCGCCTTGAGAATGACTAGGATTTATGTTATAGAATTCCAAGTGTAGTCGCAATATATAACATGCCTAAAGTATATGGACTTGTGCAGTGTGTCCATCGAGAGTAGATAGACTATTTCTTTCATGATTCATCTATATATGCTGCTCTTATATGCAAGTACCGATCGAGTACGGACGTGGTACTAGTAGCGACACTGTGCCCGCAATCAATGCACGCTTTCCATCATGTTTGGTCATTGGTTGTTCGATCGGTGACTTGGTTTACTTCTTCTGTATTACTCCTGTTATACTATATAGGAAGCTATTCACTTATTATATGCCTGTTCTACACCGATGCTATTTTTTATGCTGGTTCTATGTCATGGCTGTTAATATCTACTACCTATTTACTGCTTGTTGTGCAAAATCTTTTGGTTATTGTAAATCATTCCCTGCTGTATAAAGTTTGGTTTTAGTCTGTTGCATTTTGTTGGTTCCTATCTTGTCAATGTATACAACAATATGCTTTCTTGGTGGCCATTTGTGCTTCACATTTTTTGGGTATGCCACTTCTCTAATGAGTGGGTGCATCTCTTCTTTGTTTTATCATTCTATATTGTTTTCCTAACCTTTTTGGTATTCTGCTTTCTCCTTGCAGATGGCAAGCACCATTTTGTTGGTTCCTGTCTTGCTAATGTCTACAGCAATGTGTGCGTCCTCTGTCTCATCTGCGGCATTACCGTAGGGCAACTCATAATGGGCCTATCAAGCATACTGACCTTGTGATGATAGATAAAGAGGTTGATTTCAGTGCCATTCTGATAAATATATTTTTAGCCCTATGAATTGAAAAATGAGTGCTTCTTGGTTGCTTCTGTTGTTGGTCCAGAAGATTCTTGGTGCTTTTAGTGCAGTACTATACTATGCTCCTTGGCACTTCTTGCTGTGTTAACTAAATGGTTTAGTCCTGCGCTTCATAGAAGCAGTTTTAACTAAATGTAATGAACTAATTAAGTGCCTTCTTTTATTGTTGGCTAATCCTTTGGTTTTATCGCATGCTACATTCTACTCTCTCCATTCCTAAATATAAGTCTTTCTAGACATTTCAAATGGGCTACAACATACGGATGTATATGATGATATGCTACCACTCTAATAAGTCCAAGCACTATAAACCCTATGAACTTAATAATGATACTCTGCATGCTATGAGTAAAGTGCTCTATTTTCTTGCGTCACCTTGTATGCCAGACATACATGTCTTACAAAGTCGTTACTCTTGTTTGAAGCTAAGCTAGGCTACCGCAGTTCCAGCAAAATGCAGGGGAGCCGCTCTCTTTTTTCTTCACTAATCAATTCTTGTTTGAATGCATATCCTGGGGGTGGTGAAGCTGGGAGCCTTTCCTCCCCATAAAAATACTTTGCTCTTCATTATGAGCAGTGCCCTTATATAATTAGCTGCTAGGAGTGTTGATTATGTAATGGTTTGGAGTAGTTGAGCATGGCCTGATGCAACATTCATGTTGTTAGCATGTATATATACACTATTACAACAGCTTGTTGATCAAGCGTTTGTTTCTATCTAAATGTGTGCACAGAAGTTCAGTTACCTTCTAAAAAATTATTAGTGCATTTTTTGTTTATGTTATGTTACAAGTGTTTTGAATTAAGTCCATAAATGATCGTTGTCCAGTGCACACAGTAGCACTGCAAAATGCAAGTATGCTGATTATTTTTTGAAAACTCTATATATTATTTCTAGCATCTTATACATGTAAAAAGAGAGTTAGAAAATGTGAATTAAGTGTAACCGTGAGCTTTGTTTGTTCTTGTACTCTTTGTATGTTCCTGGTCGCCACCACCGACTGCGAGCGGGGGTCCTGGTCCTCTCCCTCGTCGTCCTCGGCGGCGGCATCGCGGCTTGGCGCCATCGCCGTGCCTTGCGTCAACGTCACGATCAGCTTCACGGATCGCCGTCTTCACGGTACGCACGCACACATTTCTGAAATCCATAGTCAACAGTTTGGTGTACGCGCTGACTACTGAATCATGAGACATGCGTGTGGTTGTGCTTGTGCAGAGGTTGGTCGAAGAGGGCTGGAGTTCAGGCTGTTCCTACTGTCCCTGTTTGTGTTCCTCTTCGGTACCTCCTAGTTCATCTTCGACCTCATCCTGGTGAGATTTCCATCCAACCCTCCCCGTCCCCATGGTGCTCTTTCTAGTTAGTACTCGTCCGAGAGAGTTGCTTGGAGTAACTATACTCAAGATGCAGTCGCAGTAGGATTAGTTGCTTGGAGTATTTAACAAGACCGAACAAGATTTAACTTGTCAAGATTTAACAATATTTCTTAGTAAAGCTGAGTAGAGTATATATTCTGAACATGAAAGCATAAATATTCTCAGCATAAGTACATGATTAGGAGTATCATGCTTCTGAATATCTCCAAGCTGGATATTTCCATTAAACATGTTTCTGAATACCTCCCATATATATTTCCGTTAGTCTGCTTAGTGCATCATTAAGATTATAAGCATCATTTTCATTGAATCCTGGTTACATATTTGTGTGTACTCAAGTTGAAAATAGGACTTGGAATAATATGCAAGTTTCATCTTTTCTATTGCAGCGAGTGGGTCGGTTATGCACTGGCAGCATCCTTGTATGAATGAGTATATCGTCTGAACTATCTGGGGACAAAAATCATTGTATTAGCTGAATTTGTGTTATCTTTCTAAAGAACTTGTCCTTTTTTTGAATGTTCTGTTCATAATATATTGGCTCCAGTGTTTTGATTCTTCTCTTCTGATTCATGTAACAGGGCGACGGCCGAAGGCATGATGATAGTTCTATTGCTGTCCTAGTGTAGCGAAGGTAGCCTAGTCGACTATGGTCGCGTAGTTAGTCATGCATACAGTTTCATCTGACTGGAGCCCAGTTTGTGCTGATTGTCAATTCTCATTGTGATTGTCCCTATATCTGTGTGACTGATTGTATTTGTATCTGTGTTGTAACTGTGTCATGACAGAAGGAGCCCAGTATATTTGTATGACTGTGATTGATTCTCGCTGTTGTTATTTGAAATATTACTTGTGTTTTCTGTCTGTTCTTATTTAAACATGGTTATTTATTTCTGTCAAATTGTCAAATTGTAATCTGAATAATATGATGCTACCAAAAGGGTCCCACTTTAATAGAACCTGACAACTGGGACCCATCTGACTAGTGGACCCTTCTTTTGGGAAAAAAGAAAAACTAAATTCGTTTAGACAAAAAGGCCACAACCCAACAATAAAAAGGCTGCAATATTGGACTTGGCCCATGAACCCAACCAAAAATTGACACAGAAAAAAACACAAATAGGCCGAATTGTTGGGCTAGGCCCATGTAGAAAATCGAATTGGACCGGGCTGAATCTTGTGCCACATCAGCTTGCCACGCTGGATGCCTACGTGGCCTGGGGAGGTTGCTAGTGACCAAAACGCCACAGTGGACTTATTTTGGTCATAAACGTTTGCGACCATTCCAGAAGAAAGGTCGCTATAGTCAGTTTATGACGCCCAGCTTTTGACCTTATGTTTTGGTCACAAAAAGGTCATAAATGGAAATTTGTGACCTTTCAGTGACCAATAGTGGTGGTCATAAGTTGACATATTTCTTGTAGTGAGAGTCTGTTGGAATTATATTAGCGATTACTGCATTATTTATGAAATCTTGCAGATAGGATATCAAAACATTGTTTCCTCGATGATTTTTGAGGAAAGGTTGTATGTGATACAACCGGAAGGTTTTGTCAATCCTGAAAGATGCTAATAAGTATGCAAAGCTCCAGTAATCCTTCTAAGGACTGGAGTAAGCATCTCGGAGTTGGAATGTACGCTTTGATGAGATGATCAAAGATTTTGGGTTTATACAAAGTTTATGAGAAACTTGTATTTCCAAAGAAGTGAGTGGGAGCACTATAGAATTTCTGATGAGTATATGTTGTTGACATATTATGGATCAGAAATGATGTAGAATTTCTGGAAAGCATATAGGGTTATTTGAAAGTGTTTTTCAATGGAAGGCCTGGATTAAGCTACTTGAACATTGAGCATCAAGATCTATGAGGATAGATCAAAACGCTTAATGGTACTTTCAAATGAGCACATACCTTGACATGATCTTGAAGGTGTTCAAGATGGATCAGTCAAAGAAGGAGTTCTTGCCTGAGTGGTAAGGTATGAAGTTAAGACTTAAAGCTCGACCACGGCAGAATAGAAAGAAAGGACGAAGGTCATCCCCTATGCTTAAGACATAGGACCTACAGTATGCTATGCTGTGTACCGCACCTGAAATGTGCCTTGCCATGAGTCAGTCAAGGGGTACAAGAGTGATCCAAGAATGGATCACAAGACAGCGGTCAAAGTTATCCTTTGTAACTAGTGGACTAAGGAATTTTCTCGATTATGGAGGTGGTAAAAGAGTTCGTCGTAAAGGGTTACGTCGATGCAAGCTTAACACCTATCCGGATAGCTCTGAGTAGAGATACCGGATACGTATAATGGAGCAACAATTTAGAATAGCTCCAAGTAGAACAGTTATTTGGAATGGCTCCAAATGTAGCGTAGTAGTTGCATCTAGGAGATGACATAGAGATTTGTAAAGCGCACACGGATCTGAAAGGTTCAGACCCGTTGACTATAACCTCTCTCACAAGCATAACATGATCAAACCCAGAACTCATCGAGTGTTAATCACATGGTAAATGTGAACTAGATTATTGACTCTAGTAAACTCTTTGGGTGTTAGTCACATGGGGATGTGACCTTGAGTGTTAATCACATATCGATGTGAACTAGATTATTGACTCTAGTGCAAGTGGGAGACTGTTGGAAATATGCCCTAGAGGCAATAATAAATTGATTATTATTATATTTCCTTATTCATGATAATCATTTATTATACATGCTAGAATTGTATTGATAGGAAACTCAGATACATGTGTGGATACATAGACAACACCATGTCCCTAGTAAGCCTCTAGTTGACTAGCTCATTGATCAATAGATGGTTACGGTTTCCTGACCATGGACATTGGATGTCGTTGATAATGGGATCACATCATTAGGAGAATGATGTGATGGACAAGACCCAATCCTAAGCATAGCACTAGATCGTGTAGTTCGTATGCTAAAGCTTTTCTAATGTCAAGTATCATTTCCTTAGACCATGAGATTGTGCAACTCCCGGATACCGTAGGAGTGCTTTGGGTGTGCCAAACGTCACAACGTAACTGGGTGGCTATAAAGGTACACTACGGGTATCTCCGAAAGTGTGTGTTGGGTTGGCACGAATCGAGACTGGGATTTGTCACTCCGTGTGGCGGAGAGGTATCTCTGGGCCCACTCGGTAGGACATCATCATAATGTGCACAATGTGCTCAAGGAGTTGATCACGGGATGATGTGTTACGGAACGAGTAAAGAGACTTGCCGGTAACGAGATTGAACAAGGTATCGGGATACCGACGATCGAATCTCGGGCAAGTACAATGCCGCTAGACAAAGGGAATTGTATACGGGATTGACATCGTGGTTCATCCGATGAGATCATCGTGGAACATGTGGGAGCCAACATGGGTATCCAGATCCCGCTGTTGGTTATTGACCGGAGAGCCGTCTCGGTCATGTCTACATGTCTCCCGAACCCGTAGGGTCTACACACTTAAGGTTCGGTGACGCTAGGGTTGTAGAGATATGAATATGCAGTAACCCGAAAGTTGTTCGGAGTCCCGGATAAGATCCTGGACGTCACGAGGAGTTCCGGAATGGTCCGGAGGTAAAGAATTATATATAGGAGGTGCAGTTTCGGCCATCGGAAGAGTTTCGGGGTCACCGGTATTGTACCGGGACCACCGGAAAGGTCCCGGGGGTCCACCGGGTGGGGCCACCCATCCCGGAGGGCCACATGGGCTGTAGGGGGTGCGCCTTGGCCTATATGGGCCAAGGGCACCAGCCCCAAGAGGCCCATGCGCCAAGAGAAGAGGGAAAGGAAGAGTCCTAAAGGGGGAAGGCACCTCCGAGGTGCCTTGGGGAGGAGGGACTCCTCCCCTGGCCGCACCCTTCCTTGGAGGAAGGGCCAAGGCTGCGCCCCCCCTCTCCCTTGGCCCTATATATAGTGGGGGAAAAGGGAGGGCAACCATACCTAAGCCCTGGCGCCTCCCTCTCCCTCCCATGACACATCTCCCTCCTCCCGCAGCGCTTAGCGAAGCCCTGTTGGAATCCCGCTACTTCCACCATCACGCCGTCGTGCTGCTGGATCTCCATCAACCTCTCCTTCCCCCTTGCTGGATCAAGAAGGAGGAGACGTCGCTGCTCCGTACGTGTGTTGAACGTGGAGGTGCCGTCCGTTCGGCGCTAGGATCATCGGTGATTTGGATCACGACGAGTACGACTCCATCAACCCCGTTCTCTTGAACGCTTCCGCGCACGATCTACAAGGGTATGTAGATCCACTCCTCCCTTGTTGCTAGATGACTCCATAGATAGATCTTGGTGACACGTAGGAAAATTTTGAATTTATGCTACGTTCCCCAACAGGAGATAGGCCCCTCTGGGCCCACGCCTGCCTAGGGGGAACCTCCTTCCATCGCATAGGAAAGCGCGCCCAACGCCCTCCTCAGGCAGGGCTCGGGGGCTCTCCCCTAGAGGGCCACCGACCTAGCTAGGGTCATGAGGGAGGCGCTTGGGCACCACATGGAGGTGTGTTTCGAAGCACGTTTCCCTCAAGAAGGAGCAAGGCAAGGAGATCCAAACCCTCAGGAGTTCATCAGCAAGGCCATTCAGGAGCTACAGGAGTCAAGAGTCATGAAAGGCGGTCGCCACCTACCAGCAGTGGCTCCCCATCCAGGCGAGGATGGTGGGCTGCACGTCTGCATCGACATACCAAGGCTCAACCGAGTCGCCTCTCTGGAGTGCCTCTGGCCCTCGCTAGTGGGGCGCTGTGGAGGCCCACCCCACAGCTACGTTCGCATGCCTTACGGCCTGCCGAGCGCGGCTGACGCGTACCAGCGCCTCATGAGGGGCATCACGGAGGCACGAGAGGCCAGGTGTTCTGCTGCCCTGGCAGGGGTGGAGATGGCCCGCGAGGAGCCACCAGCGCCTCCGGAGCCTCCCGAGGCCCCTGGGCTTGGGGGCTCGTGAGGATCGGCTCCCGCAGCCCACCGAGCCTGCTACATCAACGCTCCTTCGTCCTCAACATCATCGGGTAACACCTTTCTAGTTTTACTTCCAGCTGGGAGCGCCTTCCTAGGGCTGCATTATTCCCAGGCCGCGTGGGTCCGTCCCTGCGGCGTGTATCCCTTTTTTATTCCATATTGTTAGCTTACCTTGTTGGGGGCGCCCCTCAGGCTGCATGATCCCCAAGCTGCTCGGGCCAGGCCCAGTGGCATGTATCCCATTTGCTTTTATTTCCGATTATGCGTTAGACCCACCATGCTTGATTATTTGATGCCGGTCCACGGCACCTCTTCTTCTCCATGCCGTCCACTTGCACGTTAAAGGGGGGGTACCTGAGCATCGCGACTCAGGGCTCTTACTAGCTCTCCAGCCCTCACCCTCTGGCCTTGTCCATGGCATCGCGACCTGGCATACCAGCGACGGCTGAGACCAGCTCGAGGGCCGGGACCCGAGGACGTAGAGTGCCGACATCTAACCAAATTTGCAGGAATGCATCACAAGATAAGGCCCAGTGCCAGGCGCAACCCGCCTAGAGGTAGGGCCCCGTGAGTCCCGCGCTGGCTCACGGGTGCCCAGATACACCTCGCCAGGCCCTACCGTGCCAGCCACGTGTCAGGGCGGGGCTGTACACGCCCCGGGGGCTCCTCCCGGAGGGGAGCCCCCTCCCACGTACTAGTGGAAGCACCATGCTCCGCGCTGGCTGACGACACTGCCGAGGAGCGGCTATGCCCATACACATACGGAAGTGCTATGCTCCGCGCTGGTGATAAACAACTGAGGGTGGCCCCCGGGCCGCATCAACCTCAGGGAGCCCAGAGCTCAGTGTCTAGCCTCATCGCAACGCCTTCCCTCGGGAGTGCCGCGCGAGGAGGCTGGGCACGGGGGCTGCGCCTGGGTCACGCCCAGACGCACGCCACCCAGCCAGGCCCCCCCGGGCCTGGTTCGACGCGCGTCTCTCCCCGAGCGGAGCCAAGGTACGAAGGCCGTTTGAGCGTCAGGGGGGACTCCTGAGCATCGTGACTCAGGAGCCTAACTAGTCATGTAGCCCCTCACTCCTTTGGTCCCGTCCTGGTTTCCGGTCGGGGCTAATGCTGGGTGAGGTATGCGCGGGGCCGGGCTCTGCAGACGTAGAACGGTAGATCCACCTACATCACACCTCCCTACTTGTTGTTCGTGCGCCAAGGGGGACTCCTGAGCATCGCGACTCAGGAGCCTAACTTGTCACGTAGCCCCTCACTCCTTTGGTCCCGTCCTGGTTTCCGGTCGGGGCTAATGCTGGGTGAGGTATGCGCGGGGCCGGGCTCTGCCGGCGTAGAACATAAGCAAGTAGGAAGGAAAAGCGTAAATTCAAGGAATTCAAAAGCAAATATTACAGTCCACACTGTTATCTCGATACCAAACGCAAGTTTAAACGCCTCCTCGAGGCACGATACATGTGCAGGAATTAAAAGCAGGACAGGAGCCACAACGGAGCCACTTGTCGGCAGTGGAGCAGCGCGGAGTGGCTTCGCCTCATGGAGCAGCGGGGTCGGCAGCGCCTTGCCTTGGCTTGGTGCTGAAGGCCCGGAATTTCCCCAGCAGAACCTCTGCGCGACCCTTCACGGCCTCAGCAGCGGCAGCGGCACGCTCGCCGCTCACTGGCTCCAGCAGGCTGTCGAGGTCGACACTGGGATCGCAAAGGTAGATGTGGGTGAGGACCCGCGTCAGTGCTGCAGAAGATAGGACACGCGCCTCGGCCTCGGCCGTGGGGCCAAGGCCAAGGGCGACATCTTCAAGAGCGTGAACAAGGAAGGGAAGCAGCTTGGCGGGGCCGTCCTCAGAGCCAGCCAGTGGGCTCTCCAGGCCGCTGTCGTAAAGCGTCCTCAGTGAGGAGCGAGCCCTCGCCTCCATCTCCGTGAAGGCCACGCGGTCCTCGGCAAGAACCAGGGCCTCGTCGTCTAGCTTGGCCTTCCTCGCCCCCAACTCCTGCTCCAGCGCGCCTAGGCGGTCACGGCGTTTCTTGAGCTTGACCTCCCTCTCCTCGAGAGCCGCCTCGCGAGCCTTCACGCCTTCTTCCTGCTCTTGGCGAAGGTGGACCTCGTTCGCGAGCTGGTCCCGCAAATCTTGCAGTTCGCCCTCCAGCGCCTTGCAACGTCCACGGACGTCGACCACCTCCCCCAAGGCTGCGTCACGAGCAGCCTTCGCCTCAAGGACGGCCTGCTTCTCCTCGTCGCATGCCGTCGAGGCCTGGACCAGCGCCGCCCGAATCGAAGCGTCAGAGCGAACCCATCCTGAAGCCAGCTCCAAGCGCCCGACCACCAAGCAGGGGTTGGTGCCAAGAAGATCCTGCCGCAGTCGGTCTAGCTCAGCAACAGAACGATCCAGAACGGCAGAAGGAGTCGGAGAGACAGCAGCCAGTGGAGTAGGAGGAGAAGGCGGCAGCGCGGCCACAGCATCCTGAGGCGGAGTCTGCCGCGCCCCGACAACTGTGGGCGGCGGCAGGCGAGAGCACCTCGGGAGCCACTTGGGCCGTGGGGGCTGAGCTCGCCCCAGCCGGCTCAGCCAGGCCTCGCGAGGACAACCGGGCAGGAGAAGCCTGTGCGTCGCGGTCTATCCAAGAGATGCGGACGTCAAGCCTCAGCAGCAGAGCAAGAGATAAAGACAGGAATCGAATGCTTACGGGTCGTCGCCAGCGAGCTCAAGCGGCCTCCGGCCAAATTTGAAGCCTGAAAGCCGGCTGGAAGGGTCAACCTCGGGAAGCTTGGAGGCGGAAGGTGCATCTGCGGTCCTCCCTGGGGCCGGGGAAGACCCTCGGGAGATCAGCCCGGTCCTGTCCTTCTTCGGGATCGGGGGTGAGCTCCCGCCGTCCTGCTCGTCATCGTCTTCATCGTCATCCTCATCGTCGTCGCTCGGAGAGAGGCGGAGAACGCGGGACCTGCGCCGCTGGAGGGGAGCCCTCGACTCTCCGTCAGTCGCCTCAGAGTCAGGCCCTTTTCCCCGCTCCCCTCCTTCCTCCTCTTCGCTGGAGTCGTCGGAGGGCACGTCCACCGGTTCCTTGGGAGTTTCCATGGGCACGGGCCCATCCCCGTTGAAGACGGGCATGGGCTCCACTACCCGCTCCCAGTCGTCGCGAAGTAACAAGGGCATAGGAGCGCCCGCCGACCTCGCCACATCGCCCCCGACCAGAGATTGGAGGACAGCAGCCAGATCACCGTCGGCTAAGGCCGCGGGGCTCGGACGGGGCCTCCACATCGGAAGTGAGTACTGTCGAAGCGGAGCCAGCTGGTGCTCCAGGAATTCCCTCAGCAGCGGCGCGCCGGTCAGCTTCGCCGCCGCCATATTGGCCGGCCTCAGATCTGCGTCCATCTTCTCCAACATCAGCTTCGCGCGGGGGTCCGTGAGCTCCGCTCGACCCCAATTGCTGGAGCTCGTGGGCTGCTCCTTTGGCAAGATCAGCCGAGGGTGGATGCGCCCAGCATCCACCAAGACCCACTTGCTCCTGAAGCCCTCAATCCTTTTCCCGGGGTTCGAAATGGCAATGGCGCCACCGTACGCGATGAAGCTCACGCACGCGGAAGCAGTACCGCGAGAGGTACGAAGGTAGAAGTAGTGGCGCTGCAAGGCTACTGAGGGCTGCACCCCTATGTGAGCCTCGCAGTAATAGGCGAAGATTTCCAAGAGAAGGACGGAGTTGGGGTGGAGATGCAAGGCTTGCAGCTTATAGTGGCGGAGGACAGAGAAGAAGAACTCGGAGAAGGGAGGCACCAGGCCAGCAGCAATGGCACTTACGAAGAGCGGATAGAAGGTGCTCCCTTGACCCTCAGGGGAGGCAGAGCCGGCTTTAAACATCTTCGCCCCGTTGACGCCCCGCGCCGTCGCCATCCGGCGCAACCGGGCAAGGCTCGCCTCCGACACGTTCGGCGGGACCAGGGCGGACGAGTACCAAGCTACGGCCGGGGGCTGGCGAGGCGCCATGGCTTCCTAGGTCACACGGTCGGAGCGGATCTGGAAATTTTGGAGGAAGGAAGGAGAGGGCAAGAAAGGGGATCTGAGCAGCAACCGGGGAAAGTAAGGAGCAAAGCCTAGGTGGGTGCCGCTCCTTAATCAACTCGCGCGGTTGCTAAGGCGCCCACGTCCAATCAACCGCCATGCGGCGCCCAAGGCCTCAGACTGTTAGGGCCCGCGGCGCTTCGCTCTTGCCCTTCCGCCTCCCTGCACGGCCAAGTCCGGGCGCGTCTTGGGCCCGGGGGCTACTGTCGGTGTTCTGGGAACAGGGGTCCTCAGACTTGCCTGCCTGCGGCCTGCGGCGTGGCTCAAAAGGGGGCCCAGCGCGGCCCATCTTCACCAACACAAACCCAAGACCCTCGCGAGGGGCCAAGCCTCGCGGGGCGGACGACGCGGAGCTTCCTTAGGCATGGCCTCGTCAGGCTGGCTCATGAGGAGGCGGAGAGATCAAGGCGGGGTACCTCACGAGGTGCCCGTGACGCAAGCCATGACGACCGAGGGCGCCAGGCGGGTGCCAGCCCGCGCAGTGTCCTCCTTCCCTCTTTGGTGCAAGGGGGGAAAGCGCAGGCGCGGAGTACCGAGGCATCAGGCAAAGGTTGCCATTTCGGTGCAACGAGACCAAGACCAGGAGGACTACGAGACGGAGGTCACCGTGGAGCCCAAGACGGCGTCATCACCAGAGCTTTGTGTTGGAAATATGCCCTAGAGGCAATAATAAAATGATTATTATATTTCCTTGTTCATGATAATTGTCTATTATTCATGCTATAATTGTATTGTCCGGAAATCGTAATACATGTGTGAATACATAGACCATAATGTGTCCCTAGTGAGCCTCTAGTTGACTAGCTCGTTGATCAACAGATAGTCATGGTTTCCTGGCTATGGACATGGGGATGTCATTGATAACGGGATCACATCATTAGGAGAATGATGTGATGGACAAGACCCAATCCTAAACATAGCACAAGATCGTATAGTTCATTTGCTAGACTTTTTCCAATGTCAAGTATCTTTTCCTTAGACCATGAGATCGTGTAACTCCCGGATACCGTAGGAGTGCTCTGGGTATACCAAACGTCACAGCGTAACTGGGTGACTATAAAGGTGTACTACGGGTATCTCCGAAAGTGTCTGTTGGGTTGACACGGATCAAGACTGGGATTTGTCACTCCGTATGACGGAGAGGTATCTCTGGGCCCACTCGGTAATGCATCATCATAATGAGCTCAAAGTGACCAAGTGTCTGGTCACGGGATCATGCATTACGGTACGAGTAAAGTGACTTGCCGGTAACGAGATTGAACGAGGTATTGGGATACCGACGATCGAATCTCGGGCAAGTAACGTACCGATTGACAAAGGGAATTGAATACGGGGTTGCTTGAATCCTCGACATCGTGGTTCATCCGATGAGATCATCGAGGAGCATGTGGGAGCCAACATGGGTATCCAGATCCCGCTGTTGGTTATTGACCGGAGAGCCGTCTCGGTCATGTCTACATGTCTCCCGAACCCGTAGGGTCTACACACTTAAGGTTCGGTGACGCTAGGGTTGTAGAGATATGAATATGCGGTAACCCGAAAGTTGTTCGGAGTCCCGGATGAGATCCTGGACGTCACGAGGAGTTCCGAAATGGTCCGGAGGTAAAGAATTATATATAGGAAGTGCAGTTTCGGCCATCGGGAGAGTTTCGGGGTCACCGGTATTGTACTGGGACCACCGGAAAGGTCCCGGGGGTCCACCGGGGGGGCCACCCATCCCGGAGGGCCCCATGGGCCAAATTGGGGAGGGGAACAAGCCCATAGTGGGCTGGTGCGCCCCCCTAGGTCCACCCCATGCACTTAGGGTTGAAACCCTAGGGGTGGGGGGCGCCCCACCTTGCCTTGGTGGCTACTCCACCCTTGGCCGCCCCCCTAGGAGATCCCATCTCCTAGGGCCGGCGCCCCCCTAGGGAGCCTATATAAAGGGGGGGAGGGAGGGGCAGCCACACCTTGAGTCTTGGCGCCTCCCTCTCCCCTGCTTCACCTCTCCCTCTCGCAGTACTACGGCGAAGCCCTGCTGCGGTGACGCCCTGCATCCACCACCACGCCGTCGTGCTGCTGGATCTTTATCAACCCCTCCTTCCCCCTTGCTGGATCAAGAAGGAGGAGACGTCACGCTGACCGTACGTGTGTTGAACACGGAGGTGCCGTCCGTTCAGCGCTAGGATCTCCGGTGATTTGGATCACGTCGAGTACGACTTCCTCATCCCCGTCCTTGAACGCTTCCGCGCGTGATCTACAAAGGTATGTAGATGCAATCCGATCACTCGTTGCTAGATGAACTCATAGATGGATCTTGGTGAAACCATAGGAAAATTTTTGTTTTCTGCAACGTTCCCCAACAGTGGCATCACGAGCTAGGTCTATGTGTAGTTCTCCTTGCACGAGTAGAACACAATTTGTTGTGAGCGTAGATGTTGTCAACTTTCTTGCCGCTACTAGTCTTATCTTGCTTCAGCGGTATTGTGGGATGAAGCGGCCCGGACCGACCTTACACGTACGCTTACGTGAGACTGGTTCCACCGACTGACATGCATTAGTTGCATAAGGTGGCTAGCGGGTGTCTGTCTCTCCCACTTTAGTTGGAGCGGATTCGATGAAAAGGGTCCTTATGAAGGGTAAATAGAAGTTGACAAATCACGTTGTGGCTATTATGTAGGTAAGAAAACGTTCTTGCTAGAACCCTTTTGCAGCCACGTAAAACTTGCAACAACAATTAGAGGACGTCTAACTTGTTTTTGCAGCAAGTGATTTGTGATGTGATATGGCCAAAGTTGTGATGAATGATGAATGATATATATGTGATGTATGAGATCATGCTCTTGTAATAGGAATCACGACTTGCATGTCGATGAGTATGACAACCGGCAGGAGCCATAGGATTTGTCTTTATTTTTTGTATGACCTGCGTGTCATTGAGAAACGCCATGTAAATTACTTTACTTTATTGCTAAACGCGTTAGCCATAGTAGTAGAAGTAATAGTTGGCGAGCAACTTCATGGAGACACGATGATGGAGATCATGATGATGGAGATCATGGTGTCATGCCGGTGACAAGATGATCATGGACCCCAAGATGGAGATCAAAGGAGCTATGTGATATTGGCCATATCATGTCACTATTATTATTTGATTGCATGTGATGTTTATCATGTTTTTGCATCTTGTTTACTTAGAACGGCGGTAGTAAATAAGATGATCCCTCATAATAATTTCAAGAAAGTGTTCCCCCTAACTGTGCACCGTTGCGAAAGTTCGTTGTTTCGAAGCACCACGTGATGATCGGGTGTGATAGATTCCAACGTTCACATACAACCGGTGTAAGACAGATTTACACATGCAAACACTTAGGTTGACTTGACGAGCCTAGCATGTACAGACATGGCCTCGGAACACAGAAGACCGAAAGGTCGAGCATGAGTCGTATAGAAGATACGATCAACATGAAGATGTTCACCGATGTTGACTAGTCCGTCTCACGTGATGATCGGACACGGCCTAGTCAACTCGGATCATGTTATACTTAGATGACTGGAGGGATGTCTATCTAAGTGGGAGTTCATTATATAATTTGATTAGATGAACTTAATTATCATGAACTTAGTCTAAAATCTTTACAATATGTCTTGTAGATCAAATGGCCAACGTTGTCCTCAACTTCAACGCGTTCCTAGAGAAAACCAAGCTGAAAGACGATGGCAGCAACTATACGAACTGGGTCCGGAACCTGAGGATCATCCTCATAGATTCCAAGAAAGATTATGTCCTACTAGCACCGCTAGGTGACGCACCCGTCCCACAGAACCAAGACGTTATGAACGCTTGGCAAGCACGTGCTGATGATTACTCCCTCGTTCAGCGCGGCATGCTTTACAGCTTAGAACCGGGGCTCCAAAAGCGTTTTGAGCGACACGGGGCATATGAGATGTTCGAAGAGCTGAAAATGGTTTTCCAAGCTCATGCCCGGGTCGAGAGATATGAAGTCTCCGACAAGTTCTTCAGCTGTAAGATGGAGGAAAATAGTTCTGTCAGTGAGCACATACTCACTATGTCTGGGTTACATAACCGCTTGACTCAGCTGGGAGTTAATCTCCCGGATGACGCGGTCATTGACAAAATCCTCCAGTCGCTTCCACCAAGCTACAAGAGCTTTGTGATGAACTTCAATATGCAGGGGATGGAAAAGACCATTCCTGAAGTATTTGCAATGCTGAAATCAGGAGAGGTAGAAGTCAAAAAGGACCATCAAGTGTTGATGGTGAATAAAACCACCTAGTTCAAGAAAGGCAAGGGTAAGAAGAACTTCAAGAAGGACGGCAAGGGAGTTGCCGCGCCCGGTAAGCAAGCTGCCGGGAAGAAGCCAAAGAACGGACCCAAGCCCGAGACTGAGTGTTTTTATTGCAAGGGAAGTGGTCACTGGAAGCGGAACTGCCCCAAATACTTAGCGGACAAGAAGGCCGGCAAAACAAAAGGTATATGTGATATACATGTAATTGATGTGTACCTTACCAATACTCGTAGTAGCTCCTGGGTATTTGATACCGATGCAGTTGCTCACATTTGTAACTCAAAGCAGGAGCTGCGGAATAAACGGAGGCTGGCGAAGGACGAGGTGACGATGCGCGTCGGGAATGGTTCCAAGGTCGATGTGATCGTCGTCGGCACGCTACCTATACATTTACCTACGGGATTAGTTTTGAACCTCAATAATTGTTATTTAGTGCCAAGTTTGAGCATGAACATTGTATCAGGGTCTCGTTTAATACGAGATGGCTACTCATTTAAATCCGAGAATAATGGTTGTTCTATTTATATGAGAGATATGTTTTATGGTCATGCTCCTATGGTGAATGGTTTATTCATAATGAATCTCGAGCGTAATGCTACACATATTCATAGTGTGAATACCAAAAGATGTAAGGTTGATAATGATAGTCCCACATACTTGTGGCACTGTCGCCTTGGTCACATAGGTGTCAAACGCATGAAGAAGCTCCATACGGATGGACTTTTAGAGTCTCTTGATTACGAATCATTTGACATGTGCGAACCATGCCTCATGGGTAAGATGACCAAGACTCTGTTCTCAGGAACAATGGAGCGAGCAACCAACCTATTGGAAATCATACATACTGATGTGTGCGGTCCAATGAGTGTTGAGGCTCGTGGTGGCTATTGTTATGTTCTCACCCTCACTGATGACTTGAGTAGATATGGGTATATCTACTTAATGAAACACAAGTCTGGAACCTTTGAAAAGTTCAAGGAATTTAAGAGTGAGGTTGAGAATCAACGTGACAGAAAAAAAAGTTTTTGCGATCAGATCGTGGAGGAGAATACTTGAGTCATGAATTTGGTACACACTTAAGAAAATGTGGAATAGTTTCACAACTCATGCCGCCTGGAACACCTCAGCGTAATGGTGTGTCCGAACGTCGTAATCGCACTCTATTGGATATGGTGCGATCTATGATGTCTCTTACCGATTTACCACTGTCATTTTGGGGCTATGCTTTAGAGACTGCCGCATTCACTTTAAATAGGGCTCCGTCGAAATCCGTTGAGATGACACCGTATGAATTATGGTTTGGGAAGAAGCCTAAGTTGTCGTTTCTAAAAGTTTGGGGATGCGATGCTTATGTCAAGAAACTTCAACCTGAAAAGCTCGAACCCAAGTCGGAAAAATGCGTCTTCATAGGATACCATAAAGAAACTATTGGGTATACCTTCTACCTCAGATCCGAAGGCAAGATCTTTGTTGCCAAGAATGGATCCTTTCTAGAGAAGGAGTTTCTCTCGAAAGAAGTAAGTGGGAGGAAAGTGGAACTTGATGAAGTATTACCTCTTGAACCGGAAAGTGGCGCAACACAGGAAAATGTTCCTATGGTGCCTGCACCAATCAGATAGGAAGTTAATGATGATGATCAAGATACTTCTGATCAAGCTCCTACTGAACTTCGAAGGTCCACAAGGACACGTTCCGCACTAGAGTGGTACGGCAACCCTGTCTTGGAAATCATGTTGTTAGACAACGGTGAACCTTCGAACTATGAAGAAGCGATGGCGGGCCCGGATTCCGACAAATGGCTGGAAGCCATGAAATCCGAGATAGGATCCATGTATGAAAACAAAGTATGGACTTTGACTGACTTGCCCGATGATCGGCGAGCCATAGAAAATAAATGGATCTTTAAGAAGAAGACAGACGTGGATGGTAATGTGACCATCTATAAAGCTAGGCTTGTCACTAAGGGCTATCGACAAGTTCAAGGGGTTGACTACGATGAGACATTCTCTCCCGTAGCAAAGCTGAAGTCCGTCCGAATCATGTTAGCAATTGCCGCATACTATGATTATGAGATATGGCAAATGGACGTCAAAACGGCATTCCTTAACGGTTATCTTAAGGAAGAACTGTATATGATGCAGCCGGAAGGTTTTGTCGATCCTAAGAATGCTGACAAGGTGTGCAAGCTCCAACGCTCGATTTATGGGCTGGTGCAAGCATCTCGGAGTTGGAACATTCGCTTTGATGAGATGATCAAAGCGTTTGGGTTTATGTAGACTTATGGAGAAGCCTGCGTTTACAAGAAAGTGAGTGGGAGCTCTGTAGCATTTCTCATATTATATGTAGATGACATACTTTTGATGGGAAATGATATAGAGCTTTTGGACAGCATTAAGGCCTACTTGAATAAGAGTTTTTCAATGAAGGACCTTGGAGAAGCTGCTTATATATTAGGCATCAAGATCTATAGAGATAGATCAAGACGCCTCATAGGTCTTTCACAAAGCACATACCTTGATAAGATATTGAAGAAGTTCAATATGGATCAGTCTAAGAAGGGGTTCTTGCCTGTGTTGCAAGGTGTGAAATTGAGCTCAGCTCAATGTCCGACCACGGCAGAAGATATAGAAGAGATGAGTGTCATCCCCTATGCCTCAGCCATAGGGTGTGTTATGTATGCCATGCTGTGTAGCAGACCTGATGTAAACCTTGCCGTAAGTTTGGTAGGAAGGTACCAAAGTAATCCCGGCAAGGAACACTGGACAGCGGTCAAAAATATCCTGAAGTACCTGAAAAGGACTAAGGAAATGTTTCTCGTTTATGGAGGTGACAAAGAGCTTGTCGTAAAGGGTTACGTCGATGCTAGCTTCGACACAGATCTGGATGACTCTAAGTCACAAACCGGATACATGTATATTTTGAATGGTGGGGCAGTAAGCTGGTGCAGTTGCAAGCAGAGCGTTGTGGCGGGATCTACATGTGAAGCGGAGTACATGGCAGCCTCGGAGGCAGCACATGAAGCAATTTGGGTGAAGGAGTTCATCACCGACCTAGGAGTCATACCCAATGCGTCGGGGCAGATCAAACTCTTCTGTGACAACACTGGAGCTATTGCACTTGCTAAGGAGCCCAGGTTTCACAAGAAGACCAGGCACATCAAGCGTCGCTTCAACTCCATTCGTGAAAATGTTCAAGATGGAGACATAGATATTTGTAAAGTACATACGGACCTGAATGTAGCAGATCCGTTGACTAAACCTCTCCCTAGAGCAAAACATGATCAACACCAGAATTCCATGGGTGTTCGATTCATCACAATGTAACTAGATGATTGACTCTAGTGCAAGTGGGAGACTGTTGGAAATATGCCCTAGAGGCAATAATAAAATGATTATTATATTTCCTTGTTCATGATAATTGTCTATTATTCATGCTATAATTGTATTGTCCGGAAATCGTAATACATGTGCGAATACATAGACCATAATGTGTCCCTAGTGAGCCTCTAGTTGACTAGCTCGTTGATCAACAGATAGTCATGGTTTCCTGGCTATGGACATGGGGATGTCATTGATAACGGGATCACATCATTAGGAGAATGATGTGATGGACAAGACCCAATCCTAAACATAGCACAAGATCGTATAGTTCGTTTGCTAGAGTTTTTCCAATGTCAAGTATCTTTTCCTTAGACCATGAGATCGTGTAACTCCCGGATACCGTAGGAGTGCTCTGGGTATACCAAACGTCACAACGTAACTGGGTGACTATAAAGGTATACTACGGGTATCTCCGAAAGTGTCTGTTGGGTTGACACGGATCAAGACTGGGATTTGTCACTCCGTATGACGGAGAGGTATCTCTGGGCCCACTCGGTAATGCATCATCATAATGAGCTCAAAGTGACCAAGTGTCTGGTCACTGGATCATGCATTATGGTACGAGTAAAGTGACTTGCCGGTAACGAGATTGAACGAGGTATTGGGATACCGACGATCGAATCTCGGGCAAGTAACATACCGATTGACAAAGGGAATTGAATACGGGGTTGCTTGAATCCTCGACATCGTGGTTCATCCGATGAGATCATCGAGGAGCATGTGGGAGCCAACATGGGTATCCAGATCCCGCTGTTGGTTATTGACCGGAGAGCCGTCTCGGTCATGTCTACATGTCTCCCGAACCCGTAGGGTCTACACACTTAAGGTTCGGTGACGCTAGGGTTGTAGAGATATGAATATGCAGTAACCCGAAAGTTGTTCGGAGTCCCGGATAAGATCCTGGACGTCACGAGGAGTTCCGGAATGGCCCGGAGGTAAAGAATTATATATAGGAAGTGCAGTTTCAGCCATCGGAACAGTTTCGGGGTCACCGGTATTGTACCGGGACCACCGGAAAGGTCCCGGGGGTCCACCGGGGGGGCCACCCATCCCGGAGGGCCCCATGGGCCAAAGTGGGGAGGGGAACCAGCCCATAGTGGGCTGGTGCGCCCCCTAGGTCCACCCCATGCGCCTAGGGTTGAAACCCTAGGGGTGGGGGGCGCCCCACCTTGCCTTGGTGGCTACTCCACCCTTGGCCGGCGCCCCCCTAGGAGATCCCATCTCCTAGGGCCGGCGCCCCCCTAGGGGAGCCTATATAAAGGGGGGGAGGGAGGGGGCAGCCACACCTTGAGTCTTGGCGCCTCCCTCTCTCCTGCTTCACCTCTCCCTCTCGCAGTACTACGGCGAAGCCCTGCTGCGGTGACGCCCTGCATCCACCACCACGCCGTCGTGCTGCTGGATCTTCATCAACCTCTCCTCCCCCCTTGCTGGATCAAGAAGGAGGAGACGTCACGCTGACCGTACGTGTGTTGAACACGGAGGTGCCGTCCGTTCGGCGCTAGGATCTCCGGTGATTTGGATCACGTCGAGTACGACTTCCTCATCCCCGTCCTTGAACGCTTCCGCGCGTGATCTACAAAGGTATGTAGATGCAATCCGATCACTCGTTGCTAGATGAACTCATAGATGGATCTTGGTGAAACCGTAGGAAATTTTTTATTTTCTGCAACGTTCCCCAACACTTTGCGCAGGCGAAGACTACTTTTGTCAGGATAGCTAGTACTAGCTGTCCCCCTTCAAATTAGCCCGCCATTGTTGGCTCCCTTCCCGCTCGATATTTGGGAAGAGGACCAGGGCCCCTATAAATAGGACCAGCCACCCGCTAGACAGAGAGGACGGATGGAGAAAGAGAGAGAGAGAGAGAGAGAGAGAGAGAGAGAGAGAGAGAGAGAGAGAAAGGTGACTGAGCTCCTCCCAGCAGTTCATCGCCCAGCCAAGAACAGACCCTCGCGAGGCTGTTCTTCCTAGTATTGTTCATCATCATCAGCCCAAGAGGCAATCCACCACACCACACACTGGAGTAGGGTATTACACCACAACGGTGGCCCGAACCAGTATAAACCATGTGTCTCTTGTGTCGTTCTTTCCTTAGTTTAGATCCTAGCAAGGTGGAGGGGTGCAGGTAGGTAGGAGACGAAAGCTCCGCGCGCACCCCAGTGTTCGAACCTCAAGGGTCTGCCGGAACCCGAAATCCGACACAATGGATTACTAGCGCCGATGATCCGAAGTAATTTCTAGAAGAGCCCCTACATACAGCCGTCGCAGCGTCTCCTATACCAGATCTAGCAAGACGTGCGTCAACATGAATTTTCGCGTAGCCCGACGGTGGAGTGATCATGCGAGTCGAAGTCCCTCTTCGGCCAGGAGTGTGATCACACAAACAATGACTTTTGTGGGTAATTCTTTGAGTTCTGAGATGAAGTTTTTAATGAATAAATTTGTTGACAACGGACTATGAAACGCCCCTTCATGTATCGACATTCGTCTTGCCCACCATGTAGCCCAAAGGGTTGCCATCGTAACAAAGCATCCATGAGACATCGACTCCATGATGGTGAAAAGCCACTGTTTCGCGCTCGCTTCAGTCGTTGAGATCATATCATATGCTCTCGTCATAGGCAAGTGCCCATATACAACATGACATAGAGCACTCGAGTAATGAGCCTTCATGAGTCTTCCATGACATAGATTCCACAAGCGATCGTTGTGGACATGTTCCTGCGACAACGAACATCATTCGTAGGCAGGGAATGCCTTGCTAGACGCCACAGAAACAATTTTTCTCGGAACTAGACCCTTCCACATTGATTTTCAAGAAGATTCATCTTGCCATAAATTAGAAGATCCTGCAGTTTCATCTAGCCAGGCCTCTCTCCCATTTATCACTTGGGTAAATAAAACTGACTCTACAATGCAGCGACCCGTGCGGCTACAGTCTGCCAAACCAAATTGGTACAGTCGCCGTCCTGAGCCACTATCTGTGCATCAGGATTGCTATATGACGAAGAGAGCATTATGTAGGACCTCTCTCTAGGAACCCCTCTCTGCTCAGAGAGAGAGAACCCCTCTCTGCTCAGAGAGAGAGAGAGTGAGAGAGTGGGGAGAGAATGCACTTGGGCTGTTCAGCGAGGGAAAGAAAGAGACTAAAATGGAACATGCATTCCTGGCTCGCTACTAATCTAGGAAAATACTCCCTCCAGTCTATAATATAAAAAAAACTAGGAAAGTAGCCCCCTGCCCTAAAAAAAGGGAAATTAGCTCCCCGGAAACCTAGGATTAAGGGAGGATGCGCTGCTGATTTTTTGTGTCGCGAAGAATGATCCTTGCCTACTTACTATAAATATGAACTCTCGCCCAAACCCCGGAGGCCCGGACATAACACAAACGCGGCCAGCCGCCAGCCGCCAGAAAGATCCTCCGTAGGCGGCGGCGGCGGCGCCCCATCTGGAGAGGACAAAACGTCGGAGTAAAGATCTGATCTCGCGAGCGGATACGTGGAATCCTCCTATCCTGCGAGGCCGAGTGGCAGAAATCGGCATCGATCGTCCAACTTGCTGCCTCGCCCGTGTAACTCCTCCTCCTTGCCTCAGTAGTCAGTACAGCACATACATGTATCTACAGATTAAACGCGCGTGTCTGTTCTTCGCGAGATTTCGATGTTGCTGCTGCCCTTCGGTCTTCTTCTTCCTTCTGTTTACAGTGCTGACAGTTCAGCATAG
>NC_053022.1:497340628-497353737 GCF_003073215.2 Triticum urartu | reverse complement strand
AAGAGAGAGCATTACAGGTGTCTCCAAAGGTAGATGTTGGGTTGGCGTATTTCGAGATTAGGATTTGTCACTCCGATTGTCGGAGAGGTATCTCTGGGCCCTCTCGGTAAAGCACATCACATAAGCCTTGCAAGCATTACAACTAATATGTTAGTTGTGAGATTATGTATTACGGAACGAGTAAAGAGACTTGCCGGTAACGAGATTGAACTAGGTATTGGATACCGACGATCGAATCTCGGGCAAGTAACATACCGATGACAAAGGGAACAACGTATGTTGTTATGCGGTCTGACCGATAAAGATCTTCGTAGAATATGTAGGAGCCAATATGGGCATCCAGGTCCCGCTATTGGTTATTGACCAGAGATGTGTCTCAGTCATGTCTGCATTATTCTCGAACCATAGGGTCCGCACGCTTAACGTTACGATGATAGTTATTATGAGTTTATGCATATTGATGTACCGAAGTTAGTTCGGAGTTCCGGATGTGATCACGGACATGACGAGGAGTCTCGAAATGGTCGAGACATAAAGATTGATATATTGGAAGCCTATGTTTGGATATCGGAAGTGTTCCGGGTGAAATCGGGATTTTACCGGAGTACCGGGAGGTTACCGGAACCCCCCGGGAGCTATATGGGCCTTAGTGGGCTTTAGTGGAAAGGAGAAAGGGGCAGCCCAAGGTGGGCCGCGCGCCCCCCTAGTCCTATTAGGACTAGGAGAGGTGGCCGGCCCCCTCTCTCTCTTTCCCCCTTCGGGGAATCCCTAGTCCAACTAGGATTGGGGGGGGAGTCCTACTCCCGGTAGGAGTAGGACTCCTCCTGCGCCCTCCTCCTGGCCGGCGGCCCCTCCCCCTTGTCTCCTTTATATACGGAGGCAGGTGGCACCTCTAGACACACAAGTTGATCCTGGAGATCGTTCCGTAGCCGTGTGCGGTGCCCCCTGCCACCATATTCCACCTCGATAATATTGTAGCGGAGTTTAGGCGAAGCCCTGCTGCAGTAGTACATCAAGATCGTCACCACGCCGTCGTGCTGACGGAACTCTTCCCCGACACTTTGCTGGATCGGAGTCCGAGGATCGTCATCGAGCTGTACGTGTGCTAAGAACTCGGAGGTGCCGGAGTAACGGTGCTTGGATCGGTCGGATCGAGAAGACGTACGACTACTTCCTCTACGTCGCGTCATCGCTTCCGCAGTTGGTCTGCATGGGTACGTAGACAATACTCTCCCCTCTCGTTGCTATGCATCACATGATCTTGCGTGAGCGTAGGATTTTTTTTGAAATTACTATGAAACCCATCAGTGGCATCCGAGCCTAGGTTTTATATGTTGATGTTATATGCACGAATAGAACACAAGTGAGTTGTGGGTGATATAAGTCATACTGCCTACCAGCATGTCATACTTTGGTTTGGCCGGTATTGTTGGGAACGAGACGACCCGGACCAACATTACGCGTACGCTTACGCGAGACCGGTTCCCCCGACGTGCTTTGCACATAGGTGGCTTGCGGGCGACTTCTCTCCAACTTTAGTTGAACCAAGTGTGGCTACGCCCGGTCCTTGCGAAGGTTAAAACGGAGTCCTATTTGACAAACTATTGTTGTGGTTTTTATGTGTAGGTGAGATGGTTCTTGCTTAAGCCCCGTAGCAGCCACGTAAAACTTGCAACAACAAAGTAGAGGACGTCTAACTTGTTTTTGCAGGGCATGTTGTGATGTGATATGGTCAAGACATGATGCTAAATTTTATTGTATGAGATGATCATGTTTTGTAACCGAGTTATCGGCAACTGGCAGGAGCCATATGGTTGTCGCTTTATTATGCAATGCAATCGCGATGTAATGCTTTACTTTATCACTAAGCGGTAGCGATAGTCGTGGAAGCATAAGATTGGCGAGACGACAACGATGCTACGATGGAGATCAAGGTGTCGCGGGTGACGATGGTGATCATGACGGTGCTTCGGAGATGGAGATCACAAGCACAAGATGATGATGGCCATATCATATCACTTATATTGATTGCATGTGATGTTTATCTTTTATGCATCTTATCTTGCTTTGATTGACGGTAGCATTATAAGATGATCTCTCACTAAATTATCAAGAAGTGTTCTCCCTGAGTATGCACCGTTGCCAAAGTTCGTCGTGCCCAGACACCACGTGATGATCGGGTGTGATAAGCTCTACGTCCATCTACAACGGGTGCAAGCCAGTTTTTGCACATGCAGAATACTCAGGTTAAACTTGACGAGCCTAGCATATGCAGATATGGCCTCGGAACACGGAGACCGAAAGGTCGAGCGTGAATCATATAGTAGATATGATCAACATCGATGTTCACCATTGAAAACTACTCCATCTCACGTGATGATCGGTTATGGTTTAGTTGATTTGGATCACGTGATCACTTAGAGGATTAGAGGGATGTCTATCTAAGTGGGAGTTCTTTAGTAATTTGATTAATTGAACTTAATTTATCATGAACTTAGTACCTGATAGTATCTTGCTTGTTTATGTTGATTGTAGATAGATGGCTCCGTGCTGTTGTTCCGTTGAATTTTAATGCGTTCCTTGAGAAAGCAAAGTTGAAAGATGATGGTAGCAATTACACGGACTGGGTCCGTAACTTGAGGATTATCCTCATTGCTGCACAGAAGAATTACGTCCTGGAAGCACCGCTGGGTGCCAGGCCTGCTGCTGGAGCAACACCAGATGTTATGAACGTCTGGCAGAGCAAAGCTGATGACTACTCGATAGTTCAGTGTGCCATGCTTTACGGCTTAGAATCGGGACTTCAACGACGTTTTGAACGTCATGGAGCATATGAGATGTTCCAGGAGTTGAAGTTAATATTTCAAGCAAATGCCCGGATTGAGAGATATGAAGTCTCCAATAAGTTCTATAGCTGCAAGATGGAGGAGAACAGTTCTGTCAGTGAGCATATACTCAAAATGTCTGGGTATAATAATCACTTGATTCAATTGGGAGTTAATCTTCCAGATGATTGCGTCATTGACAGAATTCTCCAATCACTGCCACCAAGCTACAAGAGCTTCGTGATGAACTATAATATGCAAGGGATGAACAAGACTATTCCCGAGCTCTTCGCAATGCTGAAAGCTGCGGAGGTAGAAATCAAGAAGGAGCATCAAGTGTTGATGGTCAATAAGACCACTAGTTTCAAGAAAAAGGGCAAAGGGAAGAAGAAGGGGAACTTCAAGAAGAACGGCAAGCAAGTTGCTGCTCAAGAGAAGAAACCCAAGTCTGGACCTAAGCCTGAAACTGAGTGCTTCTACTGCAAGCAGACTGGTCACTGGAAGCGGAACTGCCCCAAGTATTTGGCGGATAAGAAGGATGGCAAGGTGAACAAAGGTATATGTGATATACATGTTATTGATGTGTACCTTACTAGATCTCGCAGTAGCACCTGGGTATTTGATACTGGTTCTGTTGCTAATATTTGCAACTCGAAACAGGGACTACGGATTAAGCGAACATTGGCTAAGGACGAGGTGACGATGCGCGTGGGAAATGGTTCCAAAGTCGATGTGATCGCGGTCGGCACGCTACCTCTACATCTACCTTCGGGATTAGTATTAGACCTAAATAATTGTTATTTGGTGCCAGCGTTGAGCATGAACATTATATCTGGATCTTGTTTGATGCGAGACGGTTATTCATTTAAATCAGAGAATAATGGTTGTTCTATTTATATGAGTAATATCTTTTATGGTCATGCACCCTTGAAGAGTGGTCTATTTTTTGAAATCTCGATAGTAGTGATACACATATTCATAATGTTGAAGCCAAAAGATGCAGAGTTGATAATGATAGTGCAACTTATTTGTGGCACTGCCGTTTAGGTCATATCGGTGTAAAGCGCATGAAGAAACTCCATACTGATGGACTTTTGGAACCACTTGATTATGAATCACTTGGTACTTGCGAACCGTGCCTCATGGGCAAGATGACTAAAACACCGTTCTCCGGTACTATGGAGAGAGCAACAGATTTGTTGGAAATCATACATACAGATGTATGTGGTCCGATGAATATTGAGGCTCGTGGCGGATATCGTTATTTTCTCACCTTCACAGATGATTTTAAGCAGATATGGGTATATCTACTTAATGAAAGCATAAAGTCTGAAACATTTGAAAAGTTCAAAGAATTTCAGAGTGAAGTTGAAAATCATCGTAACAAGAAAATAAAGTTTCTACCATCTGATCGTGGAGGAGAATATTTGAGTTACGAGTTTGGTCTACATTTGAAACAATGCGGAATAGTTTCACGCCACCCCGGAACACCACAGCATAATGGTGTGTCTGACGTCGTAATCGTACTTTACTAGATATGGTGCGATCTATGATGTCTCTTACAGATTTACCGCTATCATTTTGGGGATTATGCTTTAGAGACGGCCGCATTCACGTTAAATAGGGCACCATCGAAATCCGGTTGAGACGACGCCTTATGAACTGTGGTTTGGCAAGAAACCAAAGTTGTCGTTTCTGAAAGTTTGGGGCTGCGATGCTTATGTGAAAAAGCTTCAACCTGATAAGCTCGAACCCAAATCGGAGAAATGTGTCTTCATAGGATACCCAAGGAGGACTGTTGGGTACACCTTCTATCACAGATCCGAAGGCAAGACATTCGTTGCTAAGAATGGATCCTTTCTAGAGAAGGAGTTTCTCTCGAAAGAAGTGAGTGGGAGGAAAGTAGAACTTGATGAGGTAACTGTACCTGCTCCCTTATTGGAAAGTAGTTACATCACAGAAACTGGTTTCTGCGACACCTATACCAATTAGTGAGGAAGCTAATGATGATGATCATGAAACTTCAGGACAAGATACTACTGAACCTCGTAGATCAACCAGAGCGAGATCCGCACCAGAGTGGTACGGTAATCCTGTTCTGGAAATCATGCTGCTAGATCATGATGAACCTACGAACTATGAAGAAGCGATGGTGAGCCCAGATTCCGCAAAATGGCTTGAAGCCATGAAATCTGAGATGGGATCCATGTATGAGAACAAAGTATGGACTTTGGTTGACTTGCCCGATGATCGGCAAGCAATTGAGAATAAATGGATCTTCAAGAAGAAGACTGACGTAATGTTACTGTCTACAAAGCTCGACTTGTCGCAAAAGGTTTTCGACAAGTTCAAGGGGTTGACTACGATGAGACCTTCTCACCCGTAGCGATGCTTAAGTCTGTCCGAATCATGTTAGCAATTGCCGCATTTTATGATTATGAAATTTGGCAGATGGATGTCAAAACTGCATTCCTGAATGGATTTCTGGAAGAAGAGTTGTATATGATGCAACCAGAAAGGTTTTGTCGATCCAAAGGGAGCTAACAAAGTGTGCAAGCTCCAGCGATCCATTTATGGACTGGTGCAAGCCTCTCGGAGTTGGAATAAACGCTTTGATAGTGTGATCAAAGCATTTGGTTTTATACAGACTTTCGGAGAAGCCTGTATTTACAAGAAAGTGAGTGGGAGCTCTGTAGCATTTCTGATATTATATGTGGATGACATATTGCTGATTGGAAATGATATAGAATTTCTGGATAGCATAAAGGGATACTTGAATAAGAGTTTTTCAATGAAAGACCTCGGTGAAGCTGCTTACATATTAGGCATAAAGATCTATAGAGATAGATCAAGACGCTTAATTGGACTTTCACAAAGCACATACCTTGACAAGATTTTGAAGAAGTTCAAAATGGATCAAGCAAAGAAAGGGTTCTTGCCTGTGTTACAAGGTGTGAAGTTGAGTAAGACTCAATGCCCGACCACTGCAGAAGATAGAGAGAAAATGAAAGATGTTCCCTATGCTTCAGCCATAGGCTCTATCATGTATGCAATGCTGTGTACCAGACCTGATGTGTGCCTTGCTATAAGTTTAGCAGGGAGGTACCAAAGTAATCCAGGAGTGGATCACTGGACAGCGGTCAAGAACATCCTGAAATACCTGAAAAGGACTAAGGATATGTTTCTCGATATGGAGGTGACAAAGAGCTCACCGTAAAAGGTTACGTTGATGCAAGCTTTGACACTGATCCGGACGATTCTAAATCGCAAACCGGATACGTGTTTACATTAAACGGTGGAGCTGTCAGTTGGTGCAGTTCTAAACAAAGCTTTGTGGCGGGATCTACATGTGAAGCGGAGTACAATAGCTGCTTCGGAAGCAGCAAATGAAGGAGTCTGGATGAAGGAGTTCATATCCGATCTAGGTGTCATACCCTAGTGCAATCGGGTCCAATGAAAATCTTTTGTGACAATACTTGGTGCAATTGCCTTGGAAAGGAAATCCAGATTTCACAAGAGAACCAAACACATCAAGAGACGCTTTCAATTCCATCCGGGATTCTAGTCCAGGTGGGAGACATAGAGATTTGCAAGATACATACGGATCTGAATGTTGCAGACCCGCTGACTAAGCCTCTTCCACGAGCAAAACATTGATCAATCACCAAGGACTCCATGGTGTTAGATCATTACTGTGTAATCTAGATTATTGACTCTAGTGCAAGTTGGGAAGACTGAAGAGAATTATGCCCTAGAGGCAATAATAAAGTTATTATTTATTTCCTTATATCATGATAAATGTTTATTATTCATGCTAGAATTGTATTAACCGGAAACATAATACATGTGTGAATACATAGACAAACAGAGTGTCACTAGTATGCCTCTACTTGACTAGCTCGTTAATCAAAGATGGTTATGTTTCCTAACCATGAACAAAGTGTTGTTATTTGATTAACGAGGTCACATCATTAGTTGAATGATCTGATTGACATGACCCATTCCATTAGCTTAGCACCCGATCGTTTAGTATGTTGCTATTGCTTTCTTCATGACTTATACATGTTCCTATGACTATGAGATTATGCAACTCCCGTTTGCCGGAGGAACACTTTGGGTGCTACCAAACGTCACAACGTAACTGGGTGATTATAAAGGAGCATTACAGGTGTCTCCAAAGGTACATGTTGGGTTGGCGTATTTCGAGATTAGGATTTGTCACTCCGATTGTCGGAGAGGTATCTCTGGGCCCTCTCGGTAATGCACATCACATAAGCCTTGCAAGCATTACAACTAATATGTTAGTTGTGAGATGATGTATTACAGAACGAGTAAAGAGACTTGCCGGCAACGAGATTGAACTAGGTATGGGATACCGACGATCGAATCTCGGGCAAGTAACACACGATGACAAAAGGGAACAACGTATGTGTTATGCGGTCCTGACCGATAAAGATCTTCGTAGAATTATATAGGGAGCCAATTATGGGCATCAGGTCTCCGCCTATTGGTTTATTGACCGGAGACGTGTCTCGGTCATGTCTACATTGTTCTCGAACCGTAGGTCCGCACGCTTAACGTTACGATGACAGTTATTATGAGTTTATGCATTTTGATGTACAAGATTGTTCGGAGTCCCGGATGTGATCATGGACATGATGAGGAGTCTCAAAATGGTCGAGACATAAAGATTGATATATTGGAAACCTATATTTGGATATCAGAAGTGTTCCGGGTGAAATCGGGATTTTAGCGGAGTACCGGGAGGTTACCGGAACCCCCCGGGAGCCATATGGGCCTTAATGGGCTTTAGTGGAAAGGAGAAAGGAGCATCCCAAGGTGGCCATGCGCCTCCCCCCTCCCCTAGTCCTATTAGGACTAGGAGAGGTGGCCGGACCCCCTCTCTCTCTTCCCCTCGGGGAATCCTAGTCCAACTAGAGGGGGGAGTCCTACTCCCGGTAGGAGTAGACTCCTCCTGCGCCCCTCCCCTCCTGGCGGCGGCCCCTCCCCCTTGTCTCCTTTATATACGGAGGCAGGTGGCACCTCTAGACACACAAGTTGATCCTGGAGATCGTTCCGTAGCCGTGTGCGGTGCCCCCTGCCACCATATTCCACCTCGATAATATTGTAGCGGAGTTTAGGCGAAGCCCTGCTGCAGTAGTACATCAAGATCGTCACCACGCCGTCGTGCTGACGGAACTCTTCCCCGACACTTTGCTGGATCGGAGTCCGAGGATCGTCATCGAGCTGTACGTGTGCTAAGAACTCGGAGGTGCCGGAGTAACGGTGCTTGGATCGGTCGGATCGAGAAGACGTACGACTACTTCCTCTACGTCGCGTCATCGCTTCCGCAGTTGGTCTGCATGGGTACGTAGACAATACTCTCCCCTCTCGTTGCTATGCATCACATGATCTTGCGTGAGCGTAGGATTTTTTTTGAAATTACTACGAAACACATCAACGCCTAGCCAATCTAGGAGACACCACTCTCCAAGAAGTAACAAATGGTGTGTTGATAATGACCTCCTTGCTCTTGTGCTACAAATGATAGTCTCCCCAACACTCAACTCTCTCTCACAGGATTTGGATTTGGTGGAAAGAAGATTTGAGTGGAAAACAACTTGGGGAAGGCTAGAGATCAAGATTCATATGGTTGGAATGGAATATCTTGAGCTCAACACAAGTGTAGGTGGTTCTCTCTCAGAACATGTGTATTGGAAGTTTAGATGTGTTCTGATGGCTCTCTCCACGAATGAAGAGGAGGTGGGGGGTATATATATATCCTCCACACAAAATCTAACTGTTACACACAATTTGCCAAACTCGGTGGGACCGAATGGTTAAACTCGGTTGGACCAATTCAACAAACCTAGTGACCGTTAGGATTTTTGGTGGGACTGAGATGCAACTTGGTAGGACCGATATGGTTAGGGTTAGGGCATAACGTAATCTCGGTGTGACCGATTACACAAACTCGGTGGGACCGATTTTGGTAATAAGCTAACCAGAGAGTTGGTCAGGTAAACTCTGTGGGACCGGTTCGCTCTTTTCGGTGAGACCGAAAAGTTACAAAAGGGAAACAGAGAGTTTACATTGCAATCTCGGTGGGTCTGATCGCTCACTTTGGTTAGACCGAAACGTTACGGAGGGAAACAGAGAAATTGCAATCCCATCTCGGTGAGACCGAGATCCCTATCGATGAATCCGATTTGCTAGGGTTTGTGGCAGTGGCTATGACATTTGAAACTCGGTGGCGCCGGATAGAAAGAATCGGTGGGGCTGACTTTGACTTTTGGTTTAGGTCATATGTGGATGTGGGAAGATAGTTGAGGGTTTTGGAGCATATCACTAAGCACATGAAGCAAGAGGCTCATTAAGAAACACCTCATCCCTCCTTGATAGTATTGGCTTTTCCTATAGACTCAATGTGATCTTGGATCACTAAAATATAAAATGTAGAGTCTTGATCCTGAAGCTTGAGCCAATCTTTTGTCCTTAGAATTTTGAGGGATCCACTTTCCTCATCCATGCCATGCCATTCATTGAGCTTTTCCTGAAATATTACTCTTGGAATAATGTTAGCTCAATGAGCTATATGTTGTTAGGAATTACCAAAACCACCCAGGGATAGTTGCACTTTCAATCTCCCCCTTTTTGGTAATTGATGACAACATATAGATCAAAGCTTCGACAAATGATTATAAGAGTGAAAGATATCGTCGCTTTGAGAAGTATGTGATAAGGAAGAGCTCCCCCTAAATTTGTGCATATTTTAAGATTTGCTTTGGACTGCAAATGCACAATGAGTTAGGATCATGGGTTACTCTTCCATGTCACATACATCTTGGTGGAGCGCTCAAAATGATAAGAATTAAATACATGCACTCATCACCAAGCAAAGTGAATGATCAAAATAAGGATAGACTGATAGTAACATCCAACAAGCATTAAGTGTAGCTTATGACCAAACACATGATCATCAATGACTCACAGATAAAAGCATAGTATCTCAAGAACTCAAAAGCAAACAAAGTTCAACCAAGAAGACAAGAGAGAACAAAAGCAAACAACTCTCTCTCTCTCGAAGACTATGATCTATACATTTTTCTCCCCCTTTGGCAACAAGTTACCAAAAGCATAACGAATCTCTCAGGCTTGGTCTTCAGGTGGTGGTGTCCGGAGATAACGCCAAGGACGAAGGCTTCAGTTGAAGTAGATGGAGCTGACTGGGTAGGTGCTGGAGCTGGTGGCAACTGAGCTGTAGCTGGTGCAGAAGTGAAGTGGCTCTGGTGTGAGGAACTGGCACTGCAGATGATCTCTGAGCTGTAGGCACTCTGGCAAATGCATCAGTTGTGGTCTTGCCCTTCCTCTCCTGCATATCATCCTGTAGTTGCTCCACAGCAGACTGAATCTCAGTTACTTTCACATCTAGGTCATAGAACTTTTGTTCCATGATTCTTTCCAGGCTCTCTTGGTTTCGAGTCAGGGTGGCCAGTCCTTTCTCAATTCTCAGAGTGATGCTATCAGGTAACCGAGCTGCTCCTGCTTGTTCTTCAAAAAGTACTCAGATGCCTCCTCTTGAGTTGGCATCTTGGCAGCTTTCTCCATCTTTGCCTTCTCCTTCTTTGCTTGAGCTTGTGCTGATGATGGTTCATTCTCATTCATCACAACTTGATTGTCCTCAAAATCTGGATGGATGGGCAGGTGTTCCTTCCAATAGTATGCCTGTGCCCATCTTGAGTTAATCAACTCCTGAATTGTGGGGCATATCCACAGCTCCTCTTCTGATCAGCTGCTGTCCTCTTGATGTCTCTAACTATGAGGCTCATGACCTTGAACTTCTGTGGCACATCAAATATATGAAGCAAGTTTATTGCATGGCCTCTGATCATCTTGTGATCACCTGACTTGGGCAAGAGAGTGTGCCTAAGGATCCAGTTGAATTGTAGGCAGCCCTGGACAGAAGGAAAATGAACTGATCCAAACTTGAAAGTCTCAAGAGCTTTGTTGGGATCTCCTTGTACATGTTTGACATGGAATTGTGATCCATCTTCTTCTTGGCATAGACATCCAAGTCATCTTCTTGCTCTTCTGGGCATTGATCAGCTGAGCCCATTCTGCAACTGTAGATGGTATCTGTGCCTTCAGTCATCCATACTATCCTGCCATCTGGATAGAAGTAGTGCTGTGGAGTAGAATTGCATTATGAGCTCCTCATTCCACTTTGTGAGCTTCTGCCCAACAAAGTCTGCAACTCCACAAGCTTGAAGCTGTCAAGCACTCCAGGATAGTGTTCATTCTCCTTGATATACTCCCAGTCAACCCACCTCATATCACACACTATGGTTTCTTGTCCAGCAGCACTGTCTCATAGAAGTCTTGCTGTTCCTTTGTGTGGAACCTGTAATCAACAACAGTCCTTCTCTTGGAGCATATGGTCTGCTTCTCTCCATTTCCTCAGCCCTAAATCTCTCCTGATTTCATGTCCTCAGCCACAGGATGAGCATCATTGTGGTCTGGAATCTTGGTTGAGCTTCCTTAGAACCGTCCTTCTTCTTCTTCTTCTTCAGCAGCAACATCAAGCACTGGGGCCTTGTTCTTCTCAGCAGCAGATATGTTCCTAGTGTTCCTCTTAGGTGCACTCTTGGTTTGGAGGCAGCTTTGGGTGCTTCTTTGGGCTTGATGAGCAGCCCCTGTCCTTATAGCATCACCCATAAGCTTCTGTGCCTTGGGTGCTGGTGCAGCAACCTCTTCTTTTCTTCTTCCTCAGTCTCTCCTCATGGAGTTTGCCAAGAACTCTGGCAGTAGTGGTTCTGACTCTCTTTTTCTTCTTGTCTTGGCCACAGCTTCCTCTTCAGATTCCATGGTAAACTTCATGGTTTCTCCAGTGGCAACCTTCCTAGGTTTGGAAGTGGGAACTCTCCTTGCAGGTGCCTTCTTTGCATACCTGGCTTTGTGGCTGCAGCTGAGCATATTCCTTCTTGCACTTTCTTCTTTGATGTGGCTTCCTCTTCCTCTGCCACATAATCTTCATCCTCAGATTCAGAAGTTCTTTTCTTGCTTGCTCTAGTGGCAGCTTTAGGCCATTGCTTGGGGTGCTCTGCTACCCTCATCAGAGCTACTACAGGGACTAGTGCCCTCACTCATGTGAACTTGCTCCTCTAGTTTGTTCTGGCTGTCACTTTGGTCAGACATGTTGCAAACACTGACTGCAGACCCTGTGAATAGATTGTAGATGAGATAGAGTGGATGAGCATCACAAAATGCAGAGATTTTTGCAAAAGAATGAGTCAAAAACTTAGTTTTAGTTTTCCACAGAAAGCATTTCGGATCAACCGATTTGCAAACTCGGTGATACCGAAGCAGCTTTGGAACCTAAACTAGTGAACTCGGTCAGACCGAGTCACAGTTCGGTGGCACCGAGACTGCTAGGGTTTCACAAAGTCCTGAACTCGGTCACACCGATTTGCAATTCTCGGTCAGACCGAGAACCACATGTGCAATGGCCTTGGCCGAATCGGTGGAACCGAGTTCTGCAACCCGGTGGGTCCGAGATGGTTTCGGCGACGGAAACCTAAACCTAAATTTTCGAATCATCTATTCTACGGATTGTTTTGACTGGATAGGAGTGTTTCAATTGTAGCAAGAATCATAATGAACACAATGTGCTAGGAATCAGACGGGGATAGCACTGTGATCGAGTCCATACCCTAGTTCGGCGATGAACTCGCTACGGCGCAACGGCGGAGACGAAATCCGTTGACGGGCGGAGACCAGCGACAGGAGGCGGCTGGCGACGAGGAGGACGATCCGGAGACCCAGGAGGCAGAGCGAGCTATGCGCGGGCGAAGAGGTTTCGGAGAAATTTCCAAAATTTTGCCCGTGAGTATATATAGCCCGACCCTGTCGGTGTGACCGAGTGGAACAACTCGGTGGCACCGAGATGCATAACTGTTGACAGTTACAGCAACTCGGTGTGACCGAAAAGTTCAAATCGGTTGCACCGAGATTGAAAACCTAGATCGACTTAGTGATCTCGGTATGACCGAAATGGAGGAATCGGTCAGACCGAAACACACAAAGAAGTTTTGGAAGTTTAAGTCTATGACGAATCGGGGACTCCGAGTGCTCCTCACACAGAGTGGTTCGAATCTGACTTGATCAAATTTTGTGATGTAGCATGAATAGAGTTTGAGACGAGAAAAGCATAGATAGCTAGAGAGGGTTCTTAGGCATTCTTGTCCATCCACTTGGCAAAAGAAAAGAAAACCAATCAATCAAAAC
>NC_053022.1:497317068-497339628 GCF_003073215.2 Triticum urartu | reverse complement strand
GGCGCGCGGGCGGCAGATCCTAGGCCACCTCTCACTCTACTTCCACTAAAGCCCACTAAGGCCCATATACCTCCCGGTACTCCGGAAAAATCCTGATTTCACCCGGAACACTTCCGATATCCAAATATAGGCTTCCAATATATCAATCTTTATGTCTCGACCATTTCGAGACTCCTCGTCATGTCCGTGATCACATCCGGGACTCCGAACAAACTTCGGTACATCAAAAAGCATAAACTCATAATATAACTGTCATCAAAACCTTAAGCGTGCGGACCCTACGGGTTCGAGAACAATGTAGACATGACCGAGACACGTCTCCGGTCAATAACCAATAGCGGAACCTGGATGCTCATATTGGCTCCTACATATTCTACGAAGATCTTTATCGGTCAGACCGCATAACAACACACTTTATTCCCTTTGTCCTCGGTATGTTACTTGCCCGAGATTCGATCGTCGGTATCTCAATACCTAGTTCAATCTCGTTACCGGCAAGTCTCTTTACTCGTTTCGTAATACATCATCTCGCAACTAACTCATTAATTGCAATGCTTGCAAGGCTTATGTGATGTGCATTACCGAGAAGGCCCAGAGATACCTCTCCGACAATCGGAGTGACAAATCCTAATCTCGAAATATGCCAACCCAAAATTTACCTTTTGAGACACCTGTAGAGCTCCTTTATAATCACCCAGTTACGTTGTGACGTTTGGTAGCACACAAAGTGTTCCTCCGGTAAACGGGAGTTGCATAATCTCATAGTCATAGGAACATGTATAAGTCATGAAGAAAGCAATAGCAACATACTAAACGATCGGGTGCTAAGCTAATGGAATGGGTCATGTCAATCACATCATTCTCCTAATGATGTGATCCCATTAATCAAATGACAACACATGTCTATGGCTAGGAAACATAACCATCTTTGATCAACGAGCTAGTCAAGTAGAGGCATACTGGTGACGTTTGGTTTGTCTATGTATTCACACAAGTATTATGTTTCCGGATAATACAATTCTAGCATGAATAATAAACATTATCCTGATATAAGGAAATAAAACAATAACATTATTATTGCCTCTAGGGCATATTTCCTTCAGTCTCCCACTTGCACTAGAGTCAATAATCTAGATTACACAGTAATGATTCTAACACCCATGGAGCTTTGGTGCTGATCATGTTTTGCTCGTGGAAGAGGCTTAGTCAACGGGTCTGCTATATTCAGATCCGTATGTATCTTGCAAATCTCTATGTCTCCCACCTGGACTAGATCCCGGATGGAATTGAAGCGTCTCTTGATGTGCTTGGTTCTCTTGTGAAATCTGGATTCCTTTGCCAAGGCAATTGCACCAGTATTGTCACAAAAGATTTTCATTGGACCCGATGCACTAGGTATGACACCTAGATCGGATATGAATTCCTTCATCCAGACTCCTTCGTTTGCTGCTTCCGAAGCAGCTATGTACTCTGCTTCACATGTAGATCCCGCCACAACGCTTTGTTTAGAACTGCACCAACTGACAGCTCCACCATTTAATGTAAACACGTATCCGGTCTGCGATTTAGAATCGTCCGGATCAGTGTCAAAGCTTGCATCAACGTAACCTTTTACGATGAGCTCTTTGTCACCTCCATATATGAGAAACATATCCTTAGTCCTTTTCAGGTATTTGAGGATATTCTTGACCGCTGTCCAGTGATCCACTCCTGGATTACTTTGGTACCTCCGTGCTAGACTTATAGCAAGACACACATCAGGTCTGGTACACAGCATTGCATACATGATAGAGCCTATGGCTGAAGCATAGGGAACATCTTTCATTTTGTCTCTATCTTCTGCATTGGTCGGGGATTGAGTCTTACTCAATTTCACACCTTGTAACATAGGCAAGAATCCTTTCTTTGCTTGATCCATTTTGAACTTCTTCAAAACTTTGTCAAGGTATGTGCTTTGTGAAAGTCCAATTAAGCGTCTTGATCTATCTCTATAGATCTTAATGCCCAATATGTAAGCAGCTTCACCAAGGTCTTTCATTGAAAAACTCTTATTCAAGTATCCTTTTATGCTATCCAGAAATTCTATATCATTTCCGATTAGCAATATGTCATCTGCATATAATATCAGAAATGCTACAGAGCTCCCACTCACTTTCTTGTAAATACAGGCTTCTCCAAAAGTCTGTAAAAAACCAAATGCTTTGATCACACTATCAAAGCGTTTATTCCAACTCCGAGAGGCTTGCACCAGTCCATAAATGGATCGCTGGAGCTTGCACACTTTGTTAGCTCCCTTTGGATCGACAAAACCTTCCGGCTGCATCATATACAACTCTTCCTGCAGAAATCCATTCAGGAGTGCAGTTTTGACATCCATTTGCCAAATTTCATAATCATAAAATGCGGCAATTGCTAACATGATTCGGACAGACTTAAGCATCGCTACGGGTGAGAAGGTCTCATCGTAGTCAATCCCTTGAACTTGCCGAAAACCTTTTGCGACAAGTTGAGCTTTGTAGACAGTAACATTACCGTCAGCGTCAGTCTTCTTCTTGAAGATCCATTTATTCTCAATTGCTTGCCGATCATTGGGCAAGTCAACCAAAGTCCATACTTTGTTCTCATACATGGATCCCACCTCAGATTTCATGGCTTCAAGCCATTTTGTGGAATCTGGGCTCACCATCACTTCTTCATAGTTTGTAGGTTCATCATGATCTAGTAGCATGACTTCCAGAACAGGATTACCATACCACTCTGGTGCGGATCTTACTCTGGTTGATCTACGAGGTTCAGTAGTATCTTGTTCTGAAGTTTCATGATCATTATCATTAGCTTCCTCACTAATTGGTGTAGGTGTCACAGGAACCGGTTTCTGTGATGTACTACTTTCCAATAAGGGAGCAGGTACAGTTACCTCATCAATTTCTACTTTCCTCCCACTCACTTCTTTCGAGAGAAACTCCTTCTCCAGAAAGTTTCCGAATTTAGCAACAAAAGTCTTGCCTTCGGATCTGTGATAGAAGGTGTATCCAATGGTTTCCTTTGGATATCCTATGAAGACACATTTCTCTGATTTGGGTTCGAGCTTATCAGGTTGAAGCTTTTTCACATAAGCATCACAGCCCCAAACTTTCAGAAACGACAACTTTGGTTTCTTGCCAAACCACAGTTCATAAGGCGTCGTCTCAACGGATTTTGATGTTGTCCTATTTAACGTGAATGCGGCTGTCTCTAGAGCATATCCCCAAAACGATAGCGGTAAATCAATAAGAGACATCATAGATCGCACCATATCTAGTAAAGTACGATTACGACGTTCAGACACACCATTACGCTGTGGTGTTCCGGGTGGCGTGAGTTGCGAAACTATTCCACATTATTTCAAATGTACACCAAACTCGTAACTCAAATATTCTCCTCCACGATCAGATTGTAGGAATTTTATTTTCTTGTTACGATGATTTTCAACTTCACTCTGAATTTCTTTGAACTTTTCAAACGTTTCAGATTTATGTTTCATTAAGTAGATATACCCATATCTGCTTAAGTCATCTGTGAAGGTGAGAAAATAACAGTATCCGCCACAAGCCTCAACATTCATCGGACCACATACATCTGTATGTATGATTTCCAATAAATCTGTTGCTCTCTCCATAGTACCGGAGAATAGTGTTTTTGTCATCTTACCCATAAGGCACGGTTCGCAAGTACCAAGTGATTCATAATCAAGTGGTTCCAAAAGCCCATCAGTATGGAGTTTCTTCATGCGCTTTATACCGATATGACCTAAACAGCAGTGCCACAAATAAGTTGCACTATCATTATCAACTCTGCATCTTTTGGCTTCAACACTATGAATATGTGTGTCACTACTATCGAGATTTAATAAGAATAGACCACTCTTTAAGGGTGCATGACCATAAAAGATATTACTCATATAAATAGAACAACCATTATTCTCAGATTTAAATGAATAACCATCTTGCATCAAACAAGATCCAGATATAATGTTCATGCTTAACGCTGGCACCAAATAACAATTATTTAGGTCTAATACTAATCCCGAAGGTAGATGTAGAGGTAGCGTGCCGACTGCGATCACATCGACTTTGGAACCATTTCCCACGCGCATCGTCACCTCGTCCTTAGCCAATCTTCGCTTAATCCGTAGTCCCTATTTCGAGTTGCAAATATTAGCAACAGAACCAGTATCAAATACCCAGGTGCTACTGCGAGCATTAGTAAGGTACACATCAATAACATGTATATCACATATACCTTTGTTCACCTTGCCATCCTTCTTATCCGCCAAATACTTGGGGCAGTTCCGCTTCCAGTGACCAGTCTGCTTGCAGTAGAAGCACTCAGTTTCAGGCTTAGGTCCAGGTTTGGGTTTCTTCTCTTGAGTAGCAACTTGCTTGCTGTTCTTTTTGAAGTTCCCCTTCTTCTTCCCTTTGCCCTTTTTCTTGAAACTAGTGGTCTTGTTGACCATCAACACTTGATGTTCCTTCTTGATTTCTACCTCCGCAGCTTTCAGCATTGCGATGAGCTCGGGAATAGTCTTATTCATCCCTTGCATATTATAGTTCATCACGAAGCTCTTGTAGCTTGGTGGCAGTGATTGGAGAATTCTGTCAATGACGCAATCATCTGGAAGATTAACTCCCAATTGAATCAAGTGATTATTATACCCAGACATTTTGAGTATATGCTCACTGACAGAACTGTTCTCCTCCATCTTGCAGCTATAGAACTTATTGGAGACTTCATATCTCTCAATCCGGGCATTTGCTTGAAATATTAACTTCAACTCCTGGAACATCTCATATGCTCCATGACGTTCAAAACGTCGTTGAAGTCCCGATTCTAAGCCGTAAAGCATGGCACACTGAACTATCGAGTAGTCATCAGCTTTGCTCTGCCAGACGTTCATAACATCTGGTGTTGCTCCAGCAGCAGGCCTGGCACCCAACGGTGCTTCCAGGACGTAATTCTTCTAAGCAGCAATGTGGATAATCCTCAAGTTTCGGACCCAGTCCGTGTAATTGCTACCATCATCTTTCAAATTTGCTTTCTAAAGGAACGCATTAAAATTCAACGGAACAACAGCACGGGCCATCTATCTACAATCAAGCATAAACAAGCAAGATACTATCAGGTACTAAGTTTTATGATAAATTTAGGTTCAATTAATCATATTACTTAAAGAACTCCCACTTAGATAGACATCCCTCTAATCCTCTAAGTGATTACGTGATCCAAATCAACTAAACCATGTCCGATCATCACGTGAGATGGAGTAGTTTCATTGGTGAACATCACTATGTTGATCATATCTACTATATGATTCACGCTCGACCTTTCGGTCTCCGTGTTCCGAGGCCATATCTGTATATGCTTGGCTCGTCAAGTATAACCTGAGTATTCCGCGTGTGCAACTATTTTGCACCCGTTGTATTTGAACGTAGAGCCTATCACACCCGATCATCACGTGGTGTCTCAGCACGAAGAACTTTCGCAACGGTGCATACTCAGGGAGAACACTTCTTGATAATTAGTGAGAGTGTATATGCTTGGCTCGTCAAGTATAACCTGAGTATTCCGCGTGTGCAACTATTTTGCACCCGTTGTATTTGAACGTAGAGCCTATCACACCCGATCATCACGTGGTGTCTCAACACGAAGAACTTTCGCAACGGTGCATACTCAGGGAGAACACTTCTTGATAATTAGTGAGAGATCATCTTATAATGCTACCGTCAATCAAAGCAAGATAAGATGCATAAAAGATAAACATCACATGCAATCAATATAAGTGATATGATATGGCCATCATCATCTTGTGCTTGTGATCTCCATCTTCGAAGCACCGTCATGATCACCATCGTCACCGGCGCGACACCTTGATCTCCATCGTAGCATCGTTGTCGTCTCGCCAATCTTATGCTTCCACGACTATCGCTACTGCTTAGTGATAAAGTAAAGCATTACAGCGCGATTGCATTGCATACAATAAAGCGACAACCATATGGCTCCTGCCAGTTGCCGATAACTCGGTTACAAAACATGATCATCTCATACAATAAAATTTAGCATCATGTCTTGACCATATCACATCACAACATGCCCTGCAAAAACAAGTTAGACGTCCTCTACTTTGTTGTTGCAAGTTTTACGTGATTGCTACGGGCTTAAGCAAGGACCAATCTTACCTACGCATCAAAACCACAATGATAGTTTGTCAAGTTGGTGCTGTTTTAACCTTCGCAAGGACCGGGCGTAGCCACACTCGGTTCAACTAAAGTTGGGGAAATTGTCACCCGCAAGCCACCTATGTGCAAAGCACATCGGGAGAACCGGTCTCGCGTAAGCGTACGCGTAATGTCGGTCCGGGCCGCTTCGTCCAACAATACCACCGAACCAAAGTATGACATGCTGGTAAGCAGTATGACTTATATCGCCCACAACTCACTTGTGTTCTACTCGTGCATATAACATCAACACATAAAACCTAGGCTCTGATACCACTGTTGGGGAACGTAGTAATTTCAAAAAAATTCCTACGCACACGCAAGATCATGGTGATGCATAGCAACGAGAGGGGAGAGTGTGATCTACGTACCCTTGTAGACCGACAGCGGAAGCGTTAGCACAACGCGGTTGATGTAGTCGTACGTCTTCACGGCCCGACCGATCAAGCACCGAAACTACGGCACCTCCGAGTTCTAGCACACGTTCAGCTCGATGACGATCCCCGGACTCCGATCCAGCAAAGTGTCGGGGAAGAGTTCCGTCAGCACGACGGCGTGGTGACGATCTTGATGTACTACCGTTGCAGGGCTTCGCCTAAGCACCGCTACAATATTATCGAGGACTATGGTGGAAGGGGGCACCGCACACGGCTAAGAATATGATCACGTGGATCAACTTGTGTGTCTAGGGGTGCCCCCTGCCCCCGTATATAAAGGATCAAGGGGGGGTGCGGCCGGCCAGGAGGAGGGCGCGCCAGGAGGAGTCCTACTCCCACCGGGAGTAGGATTCCCCCCTTTCCTAGTTGGAATAGGATTCGGGAGGGGGAAAGAGGAGAGAGAGAAGGAAGGGGGGCGCCGCCCCCCTCTCCTTGTCCTATTCGGACTAGGGGGGAGGGGCGCGCGGCCCAGCCCTGGCCACCTCTCCTCTCTTCCACTAAAGCCCACTAAGGCCCATATACCTCCCGGGGGGTTCCGGTAACCTCCCGGTACTCCGGTAAAATCCCGATTTCACCCGGAACACTTCCGATATCCAAATATAGGCTTCCAATATATCAATCTTTATGTCTCGACCATTTCGAGACTCCTCGTCATGTCCGTGATCACATCCGGGACTCCGAACAAACTTCGGTACATCAAAAAGCATAAACTCATAATATAACTGTCATCGAAACCTTAAGCGTGCGGACCCTACGGGTTCGAGAACAATGTAGACATGACCGAGACATGTCTCCAGTCAATAACCAATAGCGGAACCTGGATGCTCATATTGGCTCCCACATATTCTACAAAGATCTTTAATCGGTCAGACCGCATAACAACATACGTTGTTCCCTTTGTCATCGGTATGTTACTTGCCCGAGATTCGATCGTCGGTATCTCAATACCTAGTTCAATCTCGTTACCGGCAAGTCTCTTTACTCGTTTTGTAATACATCATCTCGCAACTAACTCTTCAGTTGCAATGCTTGCAAGGCTTATGTGATGTGCATTACCGAGAGGGCCCAGAGATACCTCTCCGACAATCAGAGTGACAAATCCTAATCTCGAAATATGCCAACCCAACATTTACCTTTGGAGACACCTGTAGAGCTCCTTTATAATCACCCAGTTACGTTGTGACGTTTGGTAGCACACAAAGTGTTCCTTCCGGCAAACAGGAGTTGCATAATCTCATAGTCATAGGAACATGTATAAGTCATGAAGAAAGCAATAGCAACATACTAAACGATCGGGTGCTAAGGCTAATGGAATGGGTCATGTCAATCACATCATTCTCCTAATAATGTGATCCCGTTAATCAAATGACAACACATGTCTATGGTTAGGAAACATACATCTTTGATTAACGAGCTAGTCAAGTAGAGGCATACTAGTGACGTTTAGTTTGTCTATGTATTCACACAAGTATTATGTTTCCGGATAATACAATTCTAAGCATGAATAATAAACATTTATCATGATATAAGAAATAAAATAAATAACATTATTATTGCCTCTAGGGAATATTTCCTTCACTTAGTCAAGGGGAATAAGGTGAAGACGAGGTCTTCTGAGTTGAATCTCAGCCTCCCTAACCAGACGTACAGTTGTCACAGCAACTGGAACTGGTCCAACAAATCATTGTCTTCAACGAGTCACTGGTTTCATCCTTCCCTTCCCTTTACTTACTGTTGGTTCTTGTGAAGTCATTGTACGATAGCATCACCATTCGACTTCACTAAGTGATTACATGTACTGATTGGCTTCTCAACATCTTCCTACCTGATCCTTACTGCCTAGCTGCTATTTGTCATTGTGCTTTCACTTCATTGAATACATGACTATGGTTTGCCTAGTGTAGTCTACCTTCCGCTGCATGATAATAGGTTTATTTCTATCGTTTGTCTTCGAAACTTACATGTTTTGAAGACTTTCATAAAAATCGCCTATTCACCCCCCCTCTAGTCGATCACTAGCACTTTAATTGGTATCAGAGCAAGGTACTCCCTTGTTCTGTGTGATTCGGTTTAACCACCTGGAGTTTTAGCTATGTCGACTGCAGGGATAATTAAAGTCTCCGCTGCATGCCCCATCTTCGATGGAACTGAATATCCCTACTGGAAGAATAAGATGCGCATGCATCTTGAAGCCATTGATGTCGACCTATGGTATGTCGTCAAGAACGGCGTTCCCAAGGCTGGAAGGTGTCACTCTACTGCTGATGTCAAGAAGTTCGTTCAACTGGACTCTACTGCCAAGAATATCATCTGTGGTCATTGACCAAAGGACAGTATGGCCGCGTGAGTGCTTTGGAAACATCTAAGCTAGTCTGGGACTGGCTCTCCAAGGTCAACGAAGGCGTCTCAACCCAGAGAGATCAGAGAATCAGTGTCCTTCGCAACCTCTTCAACCGCTTCAAGAGAAATGACAATGAGAATGTCCAGCTCATGTTTGATCGACTCACTGACATCACAAATGAGCTTCAAGCCCTCGGCGCTACTGAGATCACCAAGCATGAAGTCGTCAAGACACTCCTGAGATCACTTGACAGTTCGTTTGACACCCTAGCCCTGATGATTCAAGAACGTCCTGATTTCAAGACACTCGATCCGTCTGACATACTTGAGAGGCTCAACACACACGAGTTTCAGCTTTCTGAGAAAAGAGACATCTACGGTCCCAACTATGGGCGAACTCGTGCCTTGAAGGCAAAGGCTGTCTCCTCATCTGAAGAAGAATCTGACAGCAGTTCTGATGATCCTGAAGACATTGGAAGGGAGCTTGCTATGCTTGTGAAGAAGTTCCAAAAATTCACCAAGAAGAAAGGCCTCAGAAAGTCTTCACGATCAAGCTCAAGGAATGATGAAGCTTCTGCTCATGACTACAAGAAGAGAACATGTCACAAGTGCAAGAAACCTGGCCACTACATCTCTGAGTGTCCACAGTGGGACAATGAGAACAAGAAGAAGAAGAAGAGCAAGGAGTATGACTCTGACGACAAGAAGAAGAAGAAATACTCAAAATCTTCTTCCAAGTCTTCCTCCAAGTCTTCATCACACAAGAAGAGCTCATCTGGCAAGGCACGTGCGTTTGTTGGCAAGGAAATGGACTCTGAGGATGAGTCCGCTTCTGAGGAGGCGGAGGTGGAGTCTGAGGAGGAGTCCGATTCTGGCATTGCAAGTCTGGCTACAGCATACGTTGCCAAGTCCATCTTCAACACTGAAAAAATGACTTCATCACCGACACCGATGCAAATGACAAGGACTACTCCGCTCCTTCCTACTGCTTCATGGCACGTGGTGCCAAGGTAAACACACGCACTACTCACTATCAAACATCTAGTGACGATGACTCTGATTGTGGTTCCAAACCCAGCTACAAAACACTTGCTAAAATTGCAACTGAACAACAGAAAACCATGGAACACATTCAAAAACTGTTAGACAAAAGCGATGATCTGTTAGACGCTGAAATGACTCGATCTCAGTCCTTAATTGAAGACATAAAAAATCTTCACGTTAAGTATGAGGAACTTGAAAGTCGTCATGAAACGCTCTCAAAGCTCATGAAAGGCTTTCCTATGATTATCTTCAAAGGAAGCAAGATCTTGAGAAATTGAGAGCGGCTCATGAAGATCTTCAAAGAAAACGAGTCACTTCGCGCCGAAAAGATCAGTTCAGCTCAGGAAGGATTTGAACCACCATGTCTTAAATGCATTGAGCGTGATAACGCTACTTCTGTTGCTTGAATGTTCTACTGCTGCTACTGTTGCAATATCTTCAACTGTTGATGTGGAAACTAACCCCTCTGCTGAAGACACCACTGCTATTGCTGATGAGAATGCTAGGTTGAAGACACTGCTTGAAACAGGGATGTACAAAAGTCTCAAAGGGCATCAGACACTATGTGATGTCCTCAAAAGGCAGATCCTGAACCGAAACCCTAGGAAAGAGGGTGTTGGGTTCGTAAGGAAAATGAATGCTGATGGCTCTTACTGGAAACCTGAGCAGTACCCCAAAACCACATGGGTTGCTGCAAAGGAACCTTCAGCGATCCATCCACCCTATCTGGCTTCACTTGTGCTAACCCCATTGTTATTGATGAATCCTTTGATGCAAACTATAAACTGTTTAAGAATCAGAATGGTGAAGTGTTTGCCAGGTATATTGGTACTAACTGCAGGAATGGACCGCCTATGAAGAAGATCTGGGTGCCGAAAAGGTGTTTGGAGAATCTTCCTGTGAATGTCATCATGACACCACAGGTGAAGAAGACAAACCCCAGACCACAGGCTTCATACGGTCCAAAGGCTTCATACAGACAGAGGACTCACCTGAGTCACACTAACGCAAATGTTTTGCAGGGAAGACATACTCAGGCCTATGAATATGAGCGCGGTTCATCAAACCGCCATGTTCATAAGACCAAGAACTATTCTGCTTATTCTTATGAGTACTATTGTCCACCTGCAAGACTTTTTGCTAGGGCTCCAAAGCCAAAGTTCTCAGATGCTGCACTTAGACTTATTGCTTCGAAGCCACCCTGAAGATGTGGGTGGCTAAGAAAGCTTAACTCTCTTTTGCAGGGAAAGGTCTCCCCAGCCGAAAACCAAAATCGTCTGACACTATTGCTGGGGACCTTAAACATCTTGTAGGGCGCAAGATCAAATGCCCAAATGGTCTTACTATGTACTTTGTTTCTGAATCGCTTGCAACTTGCCCTATCAGTCCTAATCTCGATCTAAGCTTTAATAATCCACTGGTTCGTCAAATGTTTTTGCTTCACAATTCTCTTCGTGAAGCCTATCCCCCTAACTGCACTGTAGGGTACGACACCAGCTGCTTCAGAATGGATTATTGATAGTGGGTGTACAAATCACATGACTGGCAAGCGAAGCCTTCTCATGGACTCAACTTTACGTCCATCAGACAAAAGTCACATCACATTTGCTGACACTGGTAAAAGCAAGGTATTGGGTCTAGGTAGAGTTGCAATCTCAAAGGATCAACACATGGATAAAGTCATGCTTGTTGAATCCCTTGGTTTCAACTTAATGTCTGTCTCAATGCTTTGTGATTTAAACATGATTGTGATGTTTGGAAAATATCGTTGCCTTGTACTAATGGAATCTGACAAGTCTCTAGTGTTTGAAGGGTATCGAAAAGATGATTTGTATGGTAGATTTCTCAGCAGGACCACAACTTGCAGTATGTCTTCTAGCAAAAGCTTCTGAATGCTGGCTCTGGCATCGGAGGCTAGGGCATGCTGGCATGAGGAACCTCCACACCCTTGCAAGAAGAAGCATGTCATAGGCATCGAGGGCGTCAAGTTCAAGAAGGATCACTTATGCGGTGCCTGTGAAGCAGGAAAGATGACGAGGGCCAAGCATCCCTCGAAGACAATCATGACAACGACTCAACCCTTCGAACTGACACATGGATCTTTTCGGTCCCACTCATTACTCAACTCTTACTACTACTGCTTGTCTCTATGGCTTTGTCATTGTTGATGATTATTCAAGATATACTTGGGTGCATATAATCCTTTACAAGACTGAAGTGCAGGATGTCTTCAGACGCTTCGCCAATCGAGCAATGAACAACTATGGCGCCAAGATAAAGCACATCAGAAGTGACAATGGCACTGAATTCAAGAACACTGGCCTAGATACATATCTTGATACTTTGGGCATCACACACGAATTCTCAGCTCCGTACACGCCACAGCAGAATGGCGTCGTCGAACGCAAGAACAGAACACTTATTGAGATGGCTCGGACGATGCTTGATGAATACAAGACTCCAAGAAAATTCTGGCCTGAAGCCATTGACACTGCATGCCATATCATCAACCGTGTTTATCTTCACAAGCTTCTGAACAAGACATCCTATGAGCTCCTTACTGGCAAGAAGCCAAATGTCAGTTACTTCAGAGTATTTGGCGCCAAGTGCTGGATCAAGGATCCACATCACACTTCAAAATTTGCACCAAAAGCACATGAGGGTTTTATGCTTGGATATGGAAAGGATTCGCACTCCTACAGAGTCTTCAATCTCTTTCATTACAAAGTGGTTGAAACAGTGGATGTGCGGTTCGATGAAACTAACGGCTCACAAAGAGAGCACTGCCAAATGTGCTAGATGAAGTTCCATCCAGTGAATCAATCAAACTATGGGAACTGGAGAAATCATACCTTCTGAAGCTCAACCTGAAGAAGAACTTATCATCTCCGCACCTGATCAACCTGAAGACAATGCTCAGCCTGAAGACAATCCCTCTAACAATGACAATGATCAGCAAGAGCAAAATCTTCGTCTTGTACATCCTCGTGTTGCAAATGAAGTGCAGATTGAGAGAATAATTGATAGCATCAATGCACCAGGTCCACTCACTCGTTCAAGGGCAACACAGCTAGCAAATTTCTGTGGGCACTTCGCATTCGTCTCAATAACAGAACCCAAGAAAGTTGAAGAAGCCTTCATGGAACCTGAATGGATTCAAGCTATGCAAGAAGAGCTTCAACAGTTTGAGCTGAATAATGTATGGGAACTGGTTAAGCGTCCTGATCCTCGAAGCACAATATAATAGGCACCAAATGGATATATCGCAACAAGCAAGATGAGCATGGTCAAGTTGTCAGAAACAAAGCTCGTCTCGTTGCTCAAGGATACACTCAAGTTGAAGGGATTGACTTCGATGAAACATTTGCTCCTGTGGCTAGACTTGAAGCCATACGCATACTGCTGGCCTATGCAAATCATCAATAACATACTTCTATATCAAATGGATGTGAAGACGCCTTTTCTCAATGGCAAGATTGAAGAAGAAGTGTATGTTGCACAACCGCCTGGCTTTGAAGATCCAAAACATCCTGACATGGTATACAAGCTCAACAAGGCACTGTATGGCCTCAAACAAGCCCCTCGGGCTTGGTATGACACACTCAAAGACTTCCTGAAGAGCAAAGGCTTCAAACCTGGTTCCCTCGACCCCACTCTCTTCACGAAGACATATGATGGTGAACTGTTTGTGTGCCAAATATATGTGGATGACATTATCTTCGGCTGCACCAATCAGAAATACAGTGAAGAGTTTGGATATATGATGCAAGAGCAATATCAGATGTCCATGATGGGTGAGCTGAAGTTCTTCCTTGGTCTTCAAATACGTCAGCAACGCAACGGCATCTTTATATCTCAAGAGAAGTATCTCAAAGATTGCCTGAAGAAGTTTGGTATGCAAGACTGCAAAGGCTTCACGACGCCAATGCCAGCCAAACATCATCTGGGTCCCGACGACAATGGTAAAGAGTTCGATCAAAAGGTATACCGCTCCATGATTGGTTCTTTACTTTATCTATGTGCATCTAGGCCAGATATTATGCTTAGTGTTTGCATGTGTGCTCGATTCCAAGCGGCACCAAAGGAATCGCATCACTTAGCTGTGAAGCGAATTCTTCGATATTTGGCTTACACCCCAACTCTAGGATTATGGTATCCAAAGGGCTCAGAGTTTGATCTAGGTTGGATTCTCGGATGCTGATTATGCTGGTGACAAGGTGGATCGCAAGTCTACATCAGGCACATGTCATTTTCTGGGACGATCACTTGTATGTTGGTCTTCAAAGAAGCAGAACTGTGTATCTCTCTCCACTGCTGAATCTGAATACATTGCTGCTGGATCTTGCTGCGCTAGCTTCTGTGGATGAAGCAAACACTCAGACTATGGCATTCATCTGAAGCAAGTGCCACTCTACTGCGACAACGAAAGCGCCATCAAGATTGCCAACAACCCAGTTCAGCACTCGAAGACAAAGCACATTGAAATTCGTCATCACTTTCTCAGAGATCATGTTGTGAAGGAAGATATTGATATCATACACGTCAACACTGAAGAGCAATTGGCAGATATCTTCACCAAGCCCTTGGATGAGAAGAGATTTTGCAAGTTACGGTGTGAGCTAAATATCTTGGAATCCTCAAATGTCCTGTGATCAGGCACACATCCTAACACTTATGCATATTGATGACTTAGATGTGCAACACAGAAGTAAAGTATATCTTCAATCAATGAAGATATACATTCTAAGTGTGAATACATTAATGTGGAATTTGACTTCGGAGCGCCACGAATAATTGTGCGCCGTGTCTGGGTCTAATACTTCCTATACGGTGGGTAACGCCACCACAAAATTCGTCTGTTTGAAGTGTTTTACCCATGGTGTTACATTTGCTGTGTCTTCACATTTGGTTTGGCTTCAATCTCAACATGTCTTCATGATTATCTTCATTAATATATATATATATATATATACTAGTGTTCTATCCTCTACAGCATTCACTTATAGCTATGTCTTCTTGTTGAATCTTTTGAACTAAGTGAATGTGATCGGACCCTAACCTCTCTATGTTTTCTATCTCAAACTCTATCTCTCCAAATCATATGCATTCTATTGAAACTGTCGAATATCTTCTCTGCGTCCTTGTCAGCAGAAGATACAGAGACAAACATTAAGTCCGTTTTCAATGCTAATTCCTTCACCTGAAATCCGGAGAAGTGGGAACGACCACCCGACAATCCAGGCGTGCGTGGGAACGTGGAACAACCTCCGATATGTTACATGATGGCCACGTGTTCTTCAGATGTGAATCGCCAGGGGCACCTGTGTAATAACGCTATGCCGTCCCTGTCCCTATAAATACACGCCTCACCACAGTCATTATCCTTTCTTCCACTATCGCACGAACCCTAGCGCCACCGCTAGCCCTCGACGACGCCGGCGACGAAGCGCTTAGCTGCCGCGACCTCTCCGACGCCGTCTTCACGCCGACCGCGGACATCGTCTTCTCCGCCGTCGCCATAGGTGTCCTCCGTCGCCAAGTTAGGGCACGGACGATCGAACTGCTCGGCCTCCTCTTCCACTCCGTCTAGCAGTTCTTTGTGTGGTAAATAAAACTTCCTTTTTACTGCCCCTTTGATCCTATAGATTCGTCACCTTCTACCACAAGCAGTTTCTGTTCACACAAGTTGGATCCACTTCATACTGCATCTCATATTATGTCTAGTATGTTCACTTATGCTTCACAAAGTAGTTAGATTCCTCACTTGTACTGATCTGTGGATTCGTACAAATCTGTAACCAACTCCTTATCTATGAGTGAATGTCTTCGCACGATGAGGTCAATGTCTTCTAAACTGATTTATCTTCAAAATCTTCTGAGAATGCATATGACCTCTTCCCGTTCCCTCGCACCTTAATGCTGTCACAGGTACATGTCCGTGGGAGAATCCCTTGGTTCTCATAGTCTGCATTCATTTGCAGAATTCTTACAACATCATATAAACTCTCCCGAAGCCAGTTCCTGTTTGTCCAGCAAACGAAAGCCTTTGAAGCCTTTGAACGTATTGAAGCCATTCAGTTTAAAGTTCATGGCTGCAGAGAAATCAGCAAGGAAGGGTGGTAGAAAGCGTCAAGGTGAAACATCAAGAGATCTGCCCGATGACCTCTCAGAACTGTACAAGACAGATCCAGAAGAGGATTACAATCAGCGCAAGACACGAATCCAATGGATTCGATGATATTGGGTAGAACAGTGGTTCAAGTACAGGTTTGTGACAAAGGAATATGCTGAGAAAAATGCCATCAAGCGACCATGGGGAGACATCCTATACAGAGATCTTCAACCCAGGTCCAGAGATGAAGCCATTGAACAAGGCTTCTATCCCTGCATGGTGCGTGGACCACAGCCTGCGGATGCTGAACCATCATCACTGCTATGGTGTCGTGACGACAATCTGTTCCAGCGCAACTTCCAGTTTGCCCAGAATTCGACGAAGCAGAATAAGAAGTCATTGGGACTAGACTTCAACCCTGGTCCCTCTGCTCCCCGTGCCGATGGCACCCGCGAAGCTGAACCCAATCTTGTTGGGCCCTTCTATAACCTGGATGGCCTCATCACTCACATCTCAGTTCAAGGTGCCAAAGTGGATCATTTTGATGATGATGCTGACACTGATGAAGCCCCAGCTCCTACTCCAAAGCCGCAGAAGCCAAAGCAACCTAAAGCTTCAAAGCCTGCCTCAGCACCAAAAATCTCATGGGCGAAGCCACTGGCTACTGCACCTCCTGAAGACAGTGTGCAGTCTGAAGATCTGTCACGTATCTCCAAGCCCCCGAGAGTCAAGATGCCTCTGCCACACACCAGCCAAGAACTGACCGCTGCTGCTATTCTGCGCAACGATACCATTGATCTATCCAGCAATGAAGATCTTGCAGATGACGCTCTTGAGCAACTGATCAAGAGCAAAGAAGAAGCAGAAATCTTCAACAATTTGCCTCTCTTTGACGTGGCAATCATCCACGACTTCATCGATGAGTGGTTTGACACGCCCAACCTCAGCTTTGAAGATCTGCGACTTCCCATTGGCCTCAGTGTTGCCTTCCATGGCGCCATTGCTTCAGAGTTAGCTATAGCCCAGCGCATCGTTGAACTGAAGCAGAAGATTGACTTTGAGAAAGCTCAGTTCAAGAAGCATATGGCCAAGCTCAGCGTGCAAGAGGTGAAGAACTTCAAGATCATGCTGCACGAGCTCAAAGAAGCCTTTCTCAAGAAGCGTGAAGAAGCTCAAGGTTCTCGTGAGCGCATGAAGAGCCTGGCTGACAAGTGTGTGCAAGCCTACAATGAGGCTGAGAAGCGCAAGGCCCTTGGGCGTCCTGGCATCGACCCCAGGATGGCTGCAAAGCAGAAGAAGAAGAAGAAGAAGAAGAAGAAGCCCGCTATGGCCGAACCCGACGCACCAAGGCAGGAAGCACATCCCATTGTCTTCCCAGCCAGCATGGCTGGCTCGAAGCCAAAGGCCAGGTCAACCGCTTCAGAACTGAAGAAGACGAGGACTGCTGAGGCTGAAGCCAGAAAGAGGAAACATTCTGAAGCCTCTGATGCTGCTCCCTCCAGGAAGAAGCGGAAGACCAAGAAGGAACAGGCTGCTCCCACAGAGCCCCTGATTGTTGAACCAATCTCAATGGTTTGCCATGCATATACACACCAAGAGCGCCAACTGACTGTCCATGAGCCTGCTTTCACAGAGGCTCATGAAGCTGAAGACATTCCAGCAGCTAATCCCACCGCTGCTGAAGACATTGGTCACCATGACAATGTTGACGATGATGTAGTTCTTCCTCTGATCGAGCACCAACAGGTATCATCGCCTGTGCTTACGCACAGCGAACTCATTAGCATTGGTCGTCCTCTGAAGCCAATTGCTCAGGATGCATCATGGGCTGATCACCCACAACAACAAGTCACACCACCCCGGCAAGAAGAGGAAGATGACCTTGAGGCCCAGCCAACTCCATCTCCAAAGGCGTCGCCAGCGTTACGCAGGCTTCGCAAAGGACCAAGGTCTCAAGTCTCCGAGTCTGAGGCTAAAACTGCTGAAGACATTTCGGCTGCATCAGCCGATGACACCCAAGAAGAAGAACGTGTCCCTACTCCCCCAACTACTGACGAAGCTATTCTCGAGGAGAACGTGTCTGTGCCCGACCCTCCAGCTCATCAAGTGGAGGTAGAAAATCTTGAGGCTGCCATCACCAACACCAATGAAGCCACTGACGCTGTCATGGCTGAAGCAAATGTGGAGCCTACACCAACCCAAGAACTAGAAGTCAGCGAAGCCAATGATGCTACTGCTTCTGTTCCTGCGCCTGCTGCTGGTCCTCAGTTTGACTATCATATTGAGCATAGGCCTCAGGTACAGAAGCCAATGCCAAGGTTGCCCAGGTTTCCAGGTCCTACATCAGCACCTGGATCCTTTAATGTCAACGGCTTCAAAGCAGACAACACCTTCTTCAATAGCTCCAAGAACCCCTACTCAAGGGAACGAATATCTTCTGATTGGTTCTAGAGCTATCCGCAGCGAAGCTATTACTCCCACATTCTGTACAATCAAGGTCGCATCTTCCCACATATGTGTCTTGACACCGAAGCAATAGCTGGTCTGCCCTGTTTGGAAGAAGCTCTGGATTGCTTCAAAGAGGTTGGATTGTTGCCTTTCGTCACCGACCAAGAGCACTGGAACGAAGAGTTGCTGCTCCAATTTTATGCCACACTTCACATACGTGGTTACAACAGAGATCCGAAGACTTGGGTCCTGGAGTGGATGACAGGAAATGTTCATCACGAAGCCAAATCCTTTGATATCATTGAGCTCACTGGTCTGCCCACTCCTGGAGATCTCTATGAACCTGGATGTCAACTTCACAGTGAAGCTATGGAAAGCATCTTTCAGAAGCCTGAACTGAACATGAGTCAGATGCTCAGTATGATGAAGCCTTTGCCACAAGACGCTGCATATCCTAAGGAGTTCTTTGTTGATGACCTGGAGTATCTGCCAAGGACTATCTATCACATTATACGGCGAACTCTCTGGCCCATCAAAGGACATTCTCCACATGCAAAGCTGGAAGGTGCAATGAAGACTTTGGTCTTCTATATTCTTCATGGCAAATGCTTCAATGCACAAGACTTCTTCATCCGCCAACTTGCTGCCTCAGGATCTGATCTTTTTGGCTTGAAGTTCTACGCTCCATGGATAATGCGGCTGATTAAACTCCACTCAGCTATCTCATATCAGCCATCTGCTCACAATCATCCGATCTTTCTGCCTGATGTGGATATGTCCGTTGAAGCCATTTATCCAGAGCCTGCCAAGGAACCTCTTAGTCTTCAGAATGCGGAGCATCAAAGTTTCACTCAGAACATTGAAGGAGTTGAAGCAGTCACTCGTGTTTATCCTCTGGCTGGTACTACACGTGCACCTCATCGTGCCCTTACTGAAGCCACTGAAAGCACTATTACCCAACGACCCAAGAATCGATCTCGTGTTCTCAATGACCGAGAGCTTCTGGTTGCTCTTCATCAGAAACAGGGTAGGCATCATGACTGGCTGAAGCGCCAAATGCACAGCCTCTTGGTGGATGTCAACCGCATTTGCAATCTTGCCACCAAGAATTCCTTTGTTGCCCATGAAACCTGTCGGCGTACATGGAAAGGGCTGACGCTTATGTGTTCTGAGGATGATCTTCAAGAGGATGGCTTCTCTGAATGTTTCAAGTTTGACTCCACACCTCCCCGAAGGACAGTGCTGCGATGAACTCCATCTCTTGAAGACTCTGAGTTCTCTTCCACTACGGCAACTGTGAATGCCAGAGTGATCGAGGACGAAGATGATGCCACTTCACCGCCCCCTACTTCTGCACGCCTCGACACTGCCCCAAGTTCTTCTGCACCGCCGAACACCACCGACGACCCTGCTGCTTCACCTACTCTTCATGGGAACGAGTAGATGCTCTATGTCTTCAAACCTTTTTGGTCCTCACTGACAAAAGGGGGAGAAGCATATGAATTTGATAGTCTTCAAGCGGGTCCATATGGGCGGTTACTTTATGTTTTGCCTAGTGTTTACAACTCTCGTTTTGATACATTTGGTTCTTTGAGTTGTAACACTTAAACTCGATGGTCGTCTGCTACTTATTTGCTATTTTGTGATGCGATGATAAATCCTGCATGTGCGGCGATAAATTCCGCGCTTAGATCATTTTGCAGACGTCCATTTTTCATTATGCATGTCATTATCTTCACATACCTTCATGCATGATGAATTGTCATCATAAGTTGAAGAGGATCTCCACAAGTACAATCTGCCATGTGCATTTCCATTCCAAAAGCAAATTACTTATATGCACATCTTCAGGGGGAGCCCTTGCAACTTATGAAGACAATTCCTTATCCTTTACAATTTCACATATTATATTCCCCGTTGAAAACTTCAACTAGTTTGTCATCAATCACCAAAAAGGGGGAGATTGTAAGTGCATCTAGTGCCACCCCTAGTTGGTTTTGGAGTATTGACGACAAACCTAGTTGAGGGACTAATGTGTTTGTGAGAATTGCAGGATAACACAGGTAGAAGTCCCTCATTGATTCGGTTTTCCTACCAGAGATGACCCCTAAAAATGTATGAAGACATTGAAGTCAAAGGTGGTAAGTGAAGACATTCACATTGAAGACTATGATAAGAGAAGACATCACATGAAGACTATGGAGCAGCGAAGACTTAGATCTTTCGTAGTTCTTTTTCTTCCTTGTTGAGTCATAGGAACCACCGTACTGTTAAGTGGGGTCCAAGAGAACCAGTCAGAATGACTGAAGTGATGCTTAACCAAAATCCTATGTCTTCGAGTGAAGACTATGAGAGGGAATCTTGTTCAGAGTTGGACAAGTCAGCTTTGCTTGTAGCCCAAGTAAAGTTGCCGTGTTTGTTTGAAATCTGACCTTTGGAACACGTGTCAGTTCCTTAGTGACTCAGGGTCATTTCGGACAAATTAGGCCGGGTTGCCTAGTGGCTATAAATAGCCCACCCCCCACAACCATAAATGGTTGGCTGCTCAGAGTTAAAGTACAGCTTTTGTCGTTTGAGAGCAACCCACCTCGAAGCCTTTGAGAGAGAATTCCTTGAGAGGATAAAGCCCTAACCACCCAGAGCCAAAGAGTGTTAGGCATCACTTAAGTCTTCTTGTCTGTGTGATCTGAAGACTTATTACACTTGAGGACTGTGAATCCTCCAGCCGGTTAGGCGTCGCGTTCTGAGCATCCAAGAGTCATTGTGGATCGCCGGTGAACAAAGTCTGTGAAGGTTTGGAAGTCTACCTTGAAGACTTACCAGAGTAATTGGGCGAGGATTGGGTGTCCTTAGCTCAAGGGGAATAAGGTGAAGACGAGGTCTTCTGAGTTGAATCTCAGCCTCCCTAACCAGACATACAGTTGTCACAGCAACTGGAACTGGTCCAACAAATCATTGTCTTCAACGAGTCACTGGTTTCATCCTTCCCTTCCCTTTACTTACTGTTGGTTCTTGTGAAGTCATTGTACGATAGCATCACCATTCGACTTCACTAAGAGATTACGTGTACTGATTGGCTTCTCAACATCTTCCTACCTCATCCTTACTGCCTAGCTGCTATTTGTCATTGTGCCTTCACTTCATTGAATACATGACTATGGTTTTCCTAGTGTAGTCTACCTTCCGCTGCATGATAATAGGTTTATTTCTATCGTTTGTCTTCGAAACTTACATGTTTTGAAGACTTTCATAAAAATCGCCTATTCACCCCCCTCTAGTCGATCACTAGCACTTAATGTCCCCGTTTCTGATTTTGATTTGATGGTAGCCCAACCTCAAATCCATCTTGGAAAAGACTGAGGATCCAGCGAGCTGATCATACAGATCGTTGATCCTGGGAAGCGGATACTTGTTCTTGATAGTGACCAAGTTGACAGGTCGGTAATCTACAACCATCGATCCGTTCCATCCTTCTTCTTGACGAAGAGGACGGGGCAAGCCCAAGGAGAGGAACTAGGACGGATGAAACCCTTTTTCAAGGACTCATCGAGTTGGTTCTTAAGCTCGGCTAGTTCTAAGGGTGCCATCTTATAGGGTCTTCTAGAAATTGGAACGGTTCCTGGAACAAGGTCTATCACAAACTCGACATCCCTGTCAGGTGGAACACCTGGCAGTTCTTCTGGAAAGACATCCGGAAAGTCTCGGACTACCGGAATATCTTCAAGGTCTGGAAGGGGGTTGGCATTTAGGGAGTAAAGCTGGCGCTTGGCCACTCGAGTTAAGACATTGACTGTCTTGCCCGATGGGTGAGTAAGTTGAACGGTTCTAGTGGCACAATCAATCTTAGCATAATGAGCTGACATCCAGTCCATACCCAAGATGATGTTTATGTCCGAGGACTTGAGAGCTATTAAGGATGCAAGGA